>NW_020838015.1:8972400-9086180 GCF_003676395.1 Aethalodelphis obliquidens
GATGAAGTGACTTTAAGTCAATGTCCTTTGGGGGTTTAAAGGTTTCCGGTTTCCAACTGTTGAAACCTGGATGAAAAGACAAGCTGGCCCAGGATGGGCCATTTTAGCTGGTGGGTAGTTTTGGGATTTGTGGCAACAGCCTGGATTTCTTTTTCTTTCAGTTCTTTGTTTACATGTTGTGCAAATGGATCTTGTAATGCTTTCAGAGAACAGTTGCCTTCTCTTTCCTCTTCGAGAAAGTTGGTTTCTAGGCTGAAGAGTGACTCATGTTTTGCATCTGTAAACTCCTCTGGGGATTCCTCTGATGTGCCAGGTGGCCCGTGCCCATCTTTTCCCTTAGGGTCAGCAGGTAAGGCCGCATTCTTCTGCATGTCAGTAGACGCTACTGCCGTCTCTTCCTCCACACTGATGTCACTATCGCCATCTTCAAGATTCATTTCTGTCTCATCTATAACACTGTCTTCTTCTTCCTCTTCCTCCTCCTCATCTTCCTTGGAAACATCCTTTAATGTGGCAAGTAGTCTGTTGTAACCAGAAACTTGTTCTGGTTCACTCTCTGCTTCACTTTCAGAACTTGAAGTATCTAAACTCTCTGACAGTTGGCAAGTCTGTGGTTTTGCTTCCTTTCTGGAAACCCTTGGAAGGTGGAAAACAGAAGTTCAATGTTTTGAAATAAAAGATTTGGTAAAGCTGTCTTCTCTTGTAACTTAGAAAGAAGATCAGTGGACGAAAGCAGTTCAGGAGCTTGTAGTTCTAAAGAAGTCATGATCCACACCATTGTAAAGAAATCATACCCCAATAAAGATGCTAAAAAAAAAAGTCATGATCAAGCGGGGTTTATTCCAGAGACACAAGGATAGTTCAACATCAGCCCGAGAGGCTTGTCTGCTCACCCGCCGGGGTGGGCGGGGCTGGGAGCTCAATTCTTTTCATTCTTGTTTCTTTATTCTGCTCTGTGGTAGTTATTTCCACTATTTTATCTTCCAGGTCACTTATCCGTTCTTCTGCCTCAGTTATTCTGCTATTGATTCCTTCTAGAGAATTTTGTATTTCATTTATTGTGTTGTTCATCATTGTTTCTTTGCGCTTTAATTCTTCTAGGTCCTTGTTAAACGTTTCTTGTATTTTCTCCATTCTATTTCCAAGATTTTGGATCATCTTTACTATCATTACAATGAATTCTTTTTCAGGTAGACTGCCTATTTCCTCATCATTTGTTTGGTCTGGTGGGTTTTTACCTTGCTCCTTCATCTGCTGTGTGTTTCTCTGTCTTCTCATTTTGCTTAACTTACTGTGTTTGGTGTCTCCTTTTTGCAGGCTGCAGGTTCATAGTTCTTGTTGTTTTTGATGTCTGCCCCCAGTGGCTAAGGTTGGTTCAGTGGGTTGTGCGGGCTTCCTGGTGGGGGGGACTGGTGCCTGTGTTCTTGTGGATGAGGCTGGATCTTGTCTTTCTGGTGGGCAGAACCGTGTCCAGTGGTGTTTTGCGGTGTCTGGGACCTTGTTATGATTTTAGGCAGCCTCTCTGCTAATGGGTGGGGTTGTGTTCCTGCCTTGCTAGTTGTAGGGTGTCCAGCACTGTAGCTTGCTGGTTGTTGAATGGAGCTGGCTCTTAGCTTTGAGATGGAGATCTCTGGGAGAGCTTTCACTGTTTGGTATTACGTGGAGCTGGGAGGTCTCTGGTGGTCCAATGTCCTGATCTCGGCTTTCCCACCTCAGAGGCACAGGCCTGACACTTGGCTGGAGCACCAAGACCCTGTCAGCCACATGGCTCAGAATTAAAGGGAGAAAGAAAGAAAGAAAGAAAGAAAGAAAGAGAGAGAGAGAGAGAGAGAGAGAGAGAGAGGGAGGGAGGCAGGGAAGGAGGGTGGGAGGGAGGAAGAGAGAGAGAGAGAGAGAAAGAAGGAAAGAAAGAAAGAAAGAGAGAAAGGAAGGAAGGAGAAAAGAAAGAAAAAATAAAATAAAGTTATTAAAATAAAAAATATTAAAAATTTTTAAAAAAAGAAAGAAAGAAGAGAGCAGCCGAACGAAAAAAACAAATCCACCAGTGATATCAAGCCCTAAAACTATACTAAAAAAAAACCAAAAGCAAAAAAAAAACGGACAGACAGGCCCCTAGGACAAATGGTAAAAGGAAAGCTATACAAACAAAATCACACAAAGGATACACATACACACTCACAAAAGGAGAAAAAGGAAAAAATATATATATAAAGGAAGAGTAACGAAATCAATAAAGATATCTACCAATGATAATAAACTCTAAATACTAAACTAAGATAAACATAAAACCAGAAACAAATTAGATGCAGAAAGCAAACTCCAAGTCTACAGTTGTTCCCAAAGTCCACTGCCTCAATTTTGGCATGATTCGTTGTCTATTCAGGTATTCCAGAGATGCAAGTTGATTGTGAAGATTTAATCCACTGCTCCTGAGGCTGCTGGGAGAAATTTCCCTTTCTCTTATTTTTTGCACGGCTCCTGGGGTTCGGCTTTGGATTTGGCCCCACGTCTGCGTGTAGGTCGCCTGAGGGTGTCTGTTCTTCGCTCAGACAGGATGGGGTTAAAGTAGCAGCTGATTAGGGGGCTCTGGCTCACTCGGGCCAGGGGGAGGGAGGGGTACAGAATGCGGGGCAAACCTGTGGTGGCAGAGGCCGGCGTGACATTGCAACAGCCTGAGGTGCGCTGTGTGTTCTCCCGGGGAAGTTGTCCCTGGATCATGGGACCCTGGCAGTGGCGGGCTGCACAGGCTCCCGGAGAGGAGGTGTGGATAGTGACCTGTGCTCGCACACAGGCTTCTTGGTGGCTGCAGCAGCAGCCTTAGCGTCTCATGCCCATCTCTCATGTCCGCACTGATAGCTGCGGCTCACGCTCATCTCTGGAGCTCGTTTAGGCGGTGCTCTGAATCCCCTCTCCTTGCGCACCCCCAAACAATGGTCCTCCAATACTTCTAGGTAGGTCTCTGGACCTGCTGTGGCACTGTGGGGCCAGCTCAGACTCTGATCTGGCCTTACTCCTGCATGTACTTGTCTCCAAAGTCCACAGTTGCCCCCAAAGTCCACAGCCTCGATTGTGGGAACACTCGTTTTCTCTTCAGATATTTCACAGATTCAGGTTTTACCAAGCCAATTGCAGGGGTTTAATCCGCTGCTCCTGTGGCTGCACGGAGAGATTTCCCTTTCTCTTCTTTGGTCGCACAGCCCCTGGAGTTCACCTTTGGTTTTGGCCCTTCCTCTGCCTGTCAGCCACCCTCAGGCATCTGTTCCTGCCCAGCCAAGAGGGGTGAAAGCAGAGGCTGATTAGGGCTCACTTGCTCACTCAGGCCGGGGAGAGGGAGGGATACAGCTGTCACAGTTGGGGTGTGGGGGGAGTGCCTGCAGTGGCAGAGGCCAGCAGGAAGTTGCTACAGCCTGAGGCATGCCATGCATTCTCCCAGGGAAGTTGGCCCCAGATAATGGGACCCTTGGCAGTGGTGGGCAGCACAGGCTCCCAGGAAGGTGTGGGCAGTGACCTGCACTTGCTCCCGGGACCCTCGGCAGCAGCAGCGGCAGCCGTCGCGCCCGCCTCTGGGATCCTAGGTAGCAGCTGCGGCTCGCATGGGTGATGCCCTGCCGTCTGTGAGTGCATGTAGGTAGAAGCTCCTATGGTGGGATTGCCCCTCTCCTTGAGCACCCTGCAACAATGGTCTCTTGCCTCTCAGGAAGGCCTAGGCTTTTCCCCAGACTCCCTCAGTTGTGGTGCACTAGCCCCCTTCAGGCTGTGTTCACGCAGCCAACCCCAGTCCTCTCCCTGGGGTCTGACCTCCGAAGCCTGAGCCTCAGTGCCCAGCCCCCACCTGCCCTGAACAGACAAGCATCTCAGGCTGGGGAGTGGTGGTTGGCACCAATCCTCTGTGCGGGATTCTCTCTGCTTTGCCCTCCGCACCCCGTTGCTGCGCTCTCTTGCATAGCTCCGAAGCTTCCGCCCCGCCACCCCCCATCTCTGCCAGTGAATGGGCTTCCTAGTGTGTGGAAACTTTTCCTCCTTCACGGCTCCCTCCCAGAGGGGCAAGTCCTGTCCCTACTCTTTTGTCTCTGTTTTTTTCTTTTTTCTTTTGCCCTACCCAGCCACGTGGAGATGTTCTTGCCTTTTTGTAAGTCTGAGGTCTTCTGCCAGCGTTCAGTAGGTGTTCATTAGTAGTTGTTCCATGTGTAGATGTATTTTAGATGTATTTGTGGGGAGGAAGGTGATCTCCATGTCCTACTCCCCTGCCATCTTGAAGGTCCTCCTGGAAGTTTTATATTTTTTAATTACAGATTCAATTTCACTTCTAGTGATCAGTCTGTTCAAACGGTGTTTCTGCTTGACTCTGTCTTGGCAGGCTGTATGTTTCTAGAAATTTGTCCATTTCTTCTAGGTTGTCCAATTTGTTGGCATATAACTGTTCACAGTATTCTCTTATGATTTTTTTTTTTTTTTTTCAGTACGTGGGTCTCTCACTGTTGTGGCCTCTCCCGTTGTGGAGCACAGGCTCCGGACGCGCAGGCTCAGCGGCCATGGCTCACGAACCCAGCCGCTCCGCGGCATGTGGGATCTTCCCGGACCGGGGCACGAACCTGTGTCCCCTGCATCGGCAGGCAGACTCTCAACCGCTGCGCCACCAGGAAGCCCTCTCTTATGATTTTTTTAATCTCTGTGATATCATTATTATCTCTCTTCTTTCATTTCTTATTTTGTTTATTTGGGTCCTCTCTCTTTTCTTCTTTGTGAGCCTGGCTAAAAGTTTATCAGTTTCATTATCCTTTTGAAAACCCAGCTCTTGGTTTCATTTACCTTTTTGGTTTTTTTATCTCTATTTTTTTTACTTCCTCTCTGATCTTTATTATTTCCTTCCTACTTCTGACTTTGGGCTTTGTTTGTTCTTCTTTTTCTAATTCTTTCATGTGGTAAGCTAGGTTGTTTAGTTGAGATTTTTCTTATTTCTCGAGAATGGTCTGTACTGCTATGAACTGATTTTGCTGCATCCCACAGATTTTGGAAAATTGTGTTTTCATTTTCATTTGTCTTGAGGTATTTTCTGATTTCCTCTTTGATTTCATTGTTGACTTTTTTTTTAATAGCATGTTGTTTAGTCTCCACGTGTTTGTTCTTTCCCCCTTTTTCTTTCTGTAGTTATTTTCTAGCTTTGTGCCTTTGTGGTCAGAAAAGATACTTGAAATAATTTCTATCCTCGTAAATTTGTTGAGGCTTGTTTTGTGACTTAGTATGTGATCTATCCTGGAGAGCGTTCCATTTGCACCTGAAAAGAATGTGTATTCTGCTTTCTTTGCACGTAGTGCCCTGTAGATATCAACTAAGTCCAACTGGTCTATTGTGTCATTTAGGACCTCTATTGCTTTATTGATTTTCTGTCTCAGTGATCTGCCCGTTGATGTCAGTGGGGCGTTAAAGTCTCCTACTCTTATTGTACTATTGTCAATTTCTTCCTTTATGTCTGTCAGTATTTGCTTTACATATTTAGGTGCTCCTGTATTGGGCACATATATGTTAACGAGTGTAGTATCCTCTTCTTCTATTGATCCCTTTATCATTATATAATGCCCTTCTTTGTCTTTCATTATAGCCTTTGTTTTAAAGTGTATTTTGATACGAGTATTGCTAGCCCTGCTTTCTTGTCATTTCCATTTGCACAAAATAACTTTTTCCATCCCCTCACTTTCATTCTGTGTGTGTTTTCTCACCCTGAAGTCTCTTGTAGGCAGCATGTTGAAGGGTCTTGTTTTTTTATCCAGTCAGCCACCCTGTTTTGTTTGGAGTATTTAGTCCATTGAGATTTAAAGTAATTATTGATAGGTATGTATTTATTACCATTTAATTCCTTGTTTTCTCATTTTTTTGTAGTTTTTTGTTCATTTCTTTTTCTTTTTGTGGTTTGGTGATTTTCTTTTGTAGTATGCCTGAGTTCCTTTCTTTTTGTTTTTTTGTGTATCTATTGTTGATTTTTGATTTGTGGTTACCGTGGGATTCATATATGTTGACCCATAATTGTATCTACTTGCTATAAACTGATAATCATTTAAGGTCACACACATTCTAAAAGATGTACATTTTTTACTTCCCTCCCCCACATTTTGTGATTTTGATGTTCTATTTTACATGTTCATGCTTATCCTTTTGCTGTTAATTGTAGTTACAATTGCTTTTACAAATTTTTTTGATGTTTTTTAATCTATGTACTGGCTTATTTAAGTGATCATCAATCCTTTTATATATCTGCCTTTCCAATAGATTCTTGCTTCTTTTCTTTTTAGAGAAAACCCTTCAATATTTCTTTTAGGGAGGTTAATATTGCTGAATTCCTTTAGCTTTTGCTTGTCTGAGAAATTCTTTATCTTTCTTTCTATTCTAAATGGTAATCTTGCTGGGTAGGGTATCCTAAGTTGCAGGTTTTTCCCTTTCAGGACTTTGAATATATCATGCCACTCCCTCTGGCCTGCAAAGTTTCTGAAGAGAAATCAGCTGAGAGCCTTATGGGGGTTCCCTTGTAACTGACTCCATGTTTCTTTGCCACCTTTAGAGTCCTCTCTTTATCTTTAACTTTTTCCATTTTAATTATGATATATCTTGGTGTGAGTCTGTATGGGTTCATCTTGCTTGGGACCCTCTGTGCTTCCTGTACCTGGATATCTGTTTCTTTCTTTAGGTTTCAGAAGTTTTCAACCATAATTTCTTCAAATACATTTCAATTCCCTTTCCTCTCTTTTCTCCTTCTGGAAGCCCTATAATGCGGATGTTGGCATGTTTTATATTATCCCGTAGATCTCGTATGTTGCTTTCGTTTTCTTTTTCATTTGTCTTTCTGTCTGCTGTTCTAATTGGGTGATTTCCATTTTTCTATCTTCCAGATCAGTTATGTGTTCTTCTGTATCACCTAGTCTGCTGTTAATTCCTCCTAGTGTATTTGTCATTTCAGTTATTTTATTCTTCAGTTCTGCCTGTTTCTTTTTAATATTTTCTTGTTCCTTGTTAAAATTCTCACTGTGTTCATATATCTGTTTCCTTAATTCGGTTAGCATTTTATTGCTAATGCTTTGAACTCTTTAATAATAAAAAATAATTTCTGTTTCATTAGTTGTTTTTTCAGGGGTTTTCTCTTGTTCTTTCATCTGAAAAAATTCCTCTGCCTTCTCATTTTGCTTAACTTCCTCTGTCTCTATGAAATTAGGTGAAATAGTTACCTATACCAATCTTGAAGGAGGGTCCTTGTGTGGGAGCATCACAATACTGTCTTCATGTGCCCAGTGGCTTTGATGGGAGAGCTGGATCTGAAGTGAGCATGAATCACATCTTCCCCCAGAGTGTGCTGGTAGCTATCACATTGGTAGAAGGTGGGGCTGGAAATGGAGGGGCTAGAGCCAGGGCCAGATGTGGTCTAGGGCTTCTCCTCTGCTCAGTGGCCAACACCACCCTGTTGGGGGTGGGGGTGGGGGTAGGGGTGGGGGTGGGTCCTAAGTTGCTGGAGCATAAGTCCTAAGAGTCTGGTCTGAGCTGGCTCCATTCCCTCTAAGTGTGTGCTCTCCCGTCTCCCAGCACGGGCACCCTTGTCCCAAAGGGGAGCAGTACTGGAGCAAGAGGAGCTGGAGCAGGTGCTTGGTGTGGGTCAGGGCACAGGCTGTAGCAGTACCAGCACCAGTCACTGTTCTGGACCATTCCTGCAAGTGCCAGCAATGGCTGCCTTCACCTTGTTTAGATGCCATGCTGGGTCTGAGCCAGCTCGGTCCCTCACAACTGCGCACTCCCCTCTGCCATGGTAGCCCTCACCCTAATGCAGAGCTGCACCATGGAGCAAGTGGGGCCAGAGCAGAGGCTTAGCTCAGGCTGGGTCACATGCTGGGTTGGTCATGGGAAACCAGCCAGAGTCCTGGGTAGTTTCAATATGCTTCCCCACCCTTGTTCCGGGGAGTAAGCAAGCATGTGCATGCTCTTCATGAGTGGTGTGTAGGTTTCTTACAGCCCTCCTATTAGTCTCACTGGTTTTCAAACCAGCTCCAGATTCTTGTCTTCCCCGTGTCAGACCCCAAGGCTGGGTGCTCAATATGTGGCTTGAACTTCTCACTCCCCAGGGAGGACCTCTGAGCCTGTGCAGTCCCCTTCATCTTCTGTGCCCCCTCTCAGGGGTGCAGGTCTTGACCTGATTGCTTCTCTTCCCTTCCTAGCTGATTCTGTGTGGATCATTTTTACAGCCTTTTTGCCAGTCTCCAGTTTGTTTTCAGTGAGAATTGTTCCACACGTTGATGTATTTTTCATGTGTTTGTGGGTATAGGTGAGCTCTGCATCCTCTTCCTCTGCCATCTTGATCTCCCCTTCTCTCTTCCCTCCTCCTTCTTTCAATCTCCTCTTCTCCTGAACTTTGAAAAACTTTAAGAATGACAGAAACAGGTTTCAAAAAAACTGTTCTGAAAGCTGCAGGCATGAGATTGCACCTAATGATCCTGAGAAGAATGCATGGAAAACTGGAACAGTCCCTCAACAGTTCGAACCACAAATTTTCAGCAGTTACAGATAAGAAAAATTGCAGCCTGGGACAGACCACAGTCATATGCCCTTCTTGCCCTATATAAATTAATCCTGCCTCAGCTTGGGAAGTTTATCGTTCTTAAGTTTCTAACTGATGCACATCCGTTGAGTAAAATCTTTAAGTACTCTTAGAGTCACAGTTTTTCTCTCGACAGGTTCATTCTGTAATAATAAAGGGGTTAATTCATCAAAAGGACATAACAATCCTGAATGTTTAGGGACCTAATAACAGAGCTTCAAAAAGTGTCAAGAAAAACCTGATAGAACTGCAAGGAGAAATAAATCAATCCACAATTACAGTCCAATATTTCAACACCCTTCTCTCAATAATCACTAGAATAAGTAAACAGAAGAGAAGAAGTAAGGATATAGAAGACTTGGACAACACTATCAACCAACTTGCCCTCATTGACATTTATAGAGCATATCGGCAGACTACACTTCCTTTACAAGAGCACATGTAACCCATTTACCAAGATAGACCATATTCAGGGTCATGGAACCAATCAAATACATTTAAAAGTATTCATATCATACAAAGTATGGCCTGGGACCAGAACTGAATTAAATTAGACATCAAAACCAGAAAGATCCCTGGAAAATCCCCAAATGTTTTGAAACTAAATTACATACTTCTAAATAATCTGTAGATGAAAGAAGAAATAAAACTTGAAATTATAAGATATTTTGACCTAAATGAAAATGAAAGCACAGCATATAAAAATTGGGGGATTCAGCTAAAGAAATATTTAGAGGTACATTTATAGCACTAAGCATTTATATTAGAAATTAAGAATGCTCTTAAAGCAGT
Organism: Aethalodelphis obliquidens; assembly: GCF_003676395.1. Classification (NCBI taxonomy): domain Eukaryota; kingdom Metazoa; phylum Chordata; class Mammalia; order Artiodactyla; family Delphinidae; genus Aethalodelphis; species Aethalodelphis obliquidens. The sequence goes on from NW_020838015.1 coordinate 8,981,765, forward strand.
AATCTCAGCTTCCTTCTTAAGAAACAAAAGCTGTACGAGCAAATTAAATCTAAAGTAATTAGAAGAAGGGAAATAATAAAGACCAGAGCAGAAATCAATGAAATAGAAACCAGAAAATCAATAGAGGAAATCAATGAAACCAGAAGCTAGTTCTTTGAGAAGATCAATAAAATTGTGAAACCTCTAACCAGAATGATCAGGAAAAAAAGAGAGAAGACACTAGTCACTAAGATTAAGAATGACAGAGGTGAAATCACTGCAGGTCCTAAAGATGTAAAAAAGGATAAAAGGGAGCACTATTAGCAAAGATGGAGGAGTAAGGATCCCTGGAATTTCACCCTTCCATAAAAGCAATGAAAAAACTGGCACAATATTGTCAAAATCAACTTTTTCACTGGAAATTAACCAAACTCTGGAAATTAACCAAAGTTTTTCAGTTACCTGGGAAGCATTTAGTCAAGAACATATACTGAATCTCAGTACGAACAGCAAGTTCTGTGGCATTTTAACTTTCCCTACTCCCACCCCCAACTCCCCAGTTCAGTGGCAGACTTGAAAAGACCACATTCCCGGTACCGGTAGGCAGAACGGAGTTATTGCTCTTTCTAAGAGCTGCTATAAACATGGGAGGACAAATATCTCTTTAAGACCCTGCTTTCAATTCTTTTGAATATATATCCAGAAGTGGAATTGCTGGATCATATGGTAGTTCTACTGTTAATTTTTTGAGAAACTGTTATATTTTTTTCATTAGTGACTGTACATTTTACATTCCCACTAACAGTGCACAAGGGTTCCAATTATTCCACATCCTTGCCAACACTAGTTATTTTCTGTTTTTTGCTAGTAGCTCTGCTAATGAGTGTGAAGCGGTATTACATGTAGTTTGGATTTGTATTTCTCTAACAATTAGTGATGTTGAGTGTATTTTCATGTGCCTGTTGTCCATCTGTGTGTCTTCCTTGGAAAATGTCTATTCAGGTCCTCTGTCCACTTTTTTTTTTTTTGGCCGCACTGTGCAGCTTACGGGATCTTAGTTCCCTGACCAGGGATTGAACCTGTGACCCCTGCATTGGAAGCACAAAGTCTTAACCACTGGACTGCCAGGGAAGTCCCATGCCCACTTTTTAATTGGGTTGTTTCGTTGTTGAGTTTTAGGAGTTCTCTATATATTCTGGATATTAATCCCTTATCAGATATAAAATTTGCAATTATTTTCACCCCTTTGTGTGTTGCCTTTTTTACTCTATTGATAGTGTCTTTTTAAAAATTAATTAATTTGTTTTTGGCTGCATTGGGTCTTCGTTGCTGTGCGTGGGCTTTCTCTAGTTGTGGCAAGCCGGGGCTACTCTTTGTTGCGGTGCACAGGCTTCTCATTGTGGTGGCTTCTCTTGTTGCAGAGCCTGGGCTCTAGGTGCGGGCTTCAGTAATTGTGGCACGTGGGCTCAGTAGTTGTGGCTTGCAGGCTCTAGAGTGCAGGCTCAGTAGTTGTGGCACACGGGCTTAGTTGCTCCATGGCATGTGGGATCTTCCTGGACCAGGGCTTGAACCCATGTCCCCTGCTTTGGGAGGTGGATGCTTAACCACTGCACCACCAAGGAAGCCCTGATAGTGTGTTTTAATGCACAAAAATTTTTAATTTTCATGAAGTTCAATTTGTCAAATTTTTTTGGTTGTTGTTGTTGCCTATGCTTTTGGTGTCATACCCAAGAAACCATTGCTGAATCTAAGGTTGTGAAGTGTTTGCCCTATGTTCTTAGAGTTTTAGATCTTACATTTAGGTCATGGATCCATTTTGAGTTATTTTTTTAATATGGTGTTAGGTACGGATCCAACTTCATTCTTTCCCATGTGGATATTCAGTTTTCCCAGCACCATTTGTTGAAATGGCTGTTTTTCCCCCACTGAATGGTCTTGATAGCCTTCTCAAAAATCATTTGATCATATATACAAGGGTTTATTTCTGGATTCTCTGTTCTATTCCATTGGCTTATATGTTTCTCTTTATGCCAGTACCATATTGTTTTGATTACTGTACCTTTGTAGTAAGACTGAAATCAGGAAATGTGAGTTGTCCAGTTTTGTTCTTCTTTTTCAAGATTGTTTTGGCTATTCAAGGTCCCTTGAGATTCTATATGAATTTTAGGATTCTTTTTGTGTGAAAAAAAATTGGGATTTTGATAAGGATTGCATTGAATCTAGATCAGTATTGACATCTTACCTATGTTTTCTAATCTATGAACATGGGTTATTTTTCCATTTATTTCTGTCTTTATTTTCTTTCAGAAATGTTTTGTAGTTTTCATTGTACAAGTCTTTTAACTTCCTTGGTTAAGTTAATTCCTAAATATTTTTATTCCTTTTGATATTATAAATGCAATTGGTTTTTAAATTTCCTTTTTGGATTGTTCATTGTTAGTGCATACAAATGCAACTGATTTTTGTGTGCTGACCTTATATCTTGCTACTTTGCTGAATTTGTATATTAGTTCTAACAGGGTTTTTTTTTGGTGTCTCTATGGAATGTAGGGTTTTCTACATATAAGAGCATATTATCTGTGAACAGAGATCATTTTACTTCTTCTTTTCCAATTTATATGCCTTTTATTTCTTTTTCTTGCCTAATTGCTCTGGTCAGGACTTCCACTATTTTGAATAGCAGTAGCAAAGGTGGGCATCCTTGCTTTGTGTCTGACCTTAGAGGAAGTTTTCAGTCTTTTACCACTGAGTATGGTATTTTCTGTGGGTTTTTCATACATCAATCTTACTATGTTGAGGTAGTTTCTTTCAATTCCTAGTTTGTTGATTTTTTTTTTATCATGCAAGAGTGTTGAATTTTTCAAATGCTTTTTCTCCATCAATTGAAATGACCATTTGGCTTTTCGACCTTTCATTTTGTTAAGTTGGTGTATTACATTGTTCAGTTTTCATGTTGAGCCAACCATGCATTCCAGAAATAAATCCCACTTGATCATGTTGTATAATCCTAATATGCTGTTAATTTGGTTTGTTGAATATTTTTGCATCAATGTTCATAAGGGATTTTGGTCTGTGATGGATTTTTTTTTTTCCTGTAGTGTCTGTCTGGCTTTGGGATCAGCATAAGGCTGGCTGATTATGAATGAATTATGAATGAATTAGGGAACATTGTCTACTCTTCAATTTTTTATTGAAAAGCTTGAGAAGGAATGATGTTAGTTTTTCTTTAAATGTTTGGTAGAATTCATTGGGAAAGCTATTAGGCCCAGAGATTTCCTTTCTTGGGAGATTTTTGATTACCGATTCAATCTTTTTACTAATTATTGGTCTCTTCAGATTTTCTATTTCTTCATGGTTTAGTCTTGGTAGGCTTTGTTTTTCTAGGAATTTGTCCATTTCATTTAGGTTATCCAATTTGTTGGCATACAATTGCTCAGAGTACTCTCTTTTAATTCTTTTTATTTCTGTAGAATCAGTAGTAATGTACTCACTTTCATTTTTGATTTTAATAATTTGAATCCTCTGTTTCTTTCTTAGTCCATCTAGCTAAATGTTTATCCATTTTGTTGATCTTTTCAAGAATCAGCTTTGGGTTTTGTTGCTTTTCTATCACTTTTCTATTCTCTATTTCATTTTATCTCTAATCTTTATTATTTCTTTCCTTCTGCTAGCTTTGGATTTAATTTTTTCCTCTTTTACAGGTTCCTTAAGTTGTAAAGTTAGATGTTGACTTGAGATCTTTCTTGTTTTTTAATGTGTTTATAGCTATAAATTATCCCTTAGCATTGCTTTCACAGTGTCACATAAGCTTTTCTTTTTCTTAATTTTACTTATTTTTGGGCTGTGTTGGGTCTCCGTTGCTGTGCACAGGCTTTCTCTAGTTGTGGCAAGCAAGGGCTACTCTTTGTTGCAGTGCACAGGCTTCTCATTGTGGTGGCTTCTCTTGTTGCAGGGCAGGGGCTCCAGGCACCAGGCTTCAGTAGTTGCAGCACGCGGGCTCAGTAGTTGCGGTATACGGGCTCTAGGGTGCATGGGCTTCAGTAGTTGTGGTGCGTGGGCTCAGTATTTGTGGCTCATGGGCTCTAGAGCGCAGACTCAGTAGTTGTGGTGCATGGGATTAGTTGGTCCATGGCATGTGGGATGGTCCTGGACCAGGGATTGAACCCATGTCCCCTGCATTGGCAGGCAGATTCTTAACCACTGCACCACTAGGGAAGTCCTCCATAAGCTTTTGTATGTTATGTTTTCTTTTTCATTTGTCGCTAAGTATTTCCTAATTTCCCTTGTGATTTCTTTATTGATCCATTGGATGCTTAAAAGTGTGTTGTTTAGCTTCCACAGATTTCTGAAATTTCCCGTTTTCTTTCTGTTATTGATCTCTAATTTCATCCCATTGCTTTTATTTTTTTAATATTTTATTTTATTCTTATATTTTATACAGCAGGTTCTTATTAGTTATCTATTTTATACATATTAGTGTATATATGTCAATCCCAATCTCCCAATTCATCCCACCACCGCCCGCACCCCACTTTCCTCCCTTGGTGTCCATACGTTTGTTCTCTACATCTGTGTCTCTATTTCTGCCTTGCAAACCGGTTCACCAGTACCATTTTTCTAGATTCCACATATATACATTAATATACGATATTTGTTTTTCTCTTTCTGCCTTACTTCACTCTGTATGACAGTCTCTAGATCCATCCACGTCTCTACAAATTACCCAATTTCGTTCCTTTTCATGGCTGAGTAATATTCCATTGTATATATGTGCCACATCTTCTTTACCCATTTGATTGTCAATGGGCATTTAGGTTGCTTCCATGCCCTGGCTATTGTAAATAGTGCTGCAATGAACATTTGGGTGCATGTGTCTTTTTGAATTATGGTTTTCTCTGGGTATATGCTCAGTAGTGGGATTGCTTGCCATATGGTAATTCTATGTTTTGTTTTTTAAGGAACCTCCATACTGTTCTCCACAGTGGCTGTATCAATTTACATTCCCACCAACAGTGCAAGAGGGTTCCGTTTTCTCCACATCCTCTCCAGCATTTGTTGCTTATAGATTTTCTGATCATGCCCATTCCTATTGTTTTTAGAAAAGATACTCTGTGTGATATCTAACTTTTAGAAAATATTGAGATTTAATCTGTGGCCTAACATGTGGTCTATCCTGGAATATGTCCCATGTACACTTGTGAAGGATGTGTATTCTGCTGTAGTGGGTAGAGTGTTCTGTATATGTCTGTTAGATCGAGTTTGTTTACTGTGTTGTTCATGTCCCCTGTTTCCTTAGTTATCTCTTGTCTGGTTGTTGTATTCATTATTGCGAGTAGAGTATTGAAGTCTCCAACTATTATTGTAGAACTATCTATTTCTCCATTCAATTCTGTCAATTTTTGCTTCATATATTTTGATGTTCTGTTATTAGGCATGTAAATGTTTATAATTGTTATATATTCTCACTGCTTTGAACTTTTTATTAATATATAATGTCCTTCCTTGTCTCTTGTCAAGAGTTTTTGACTGAAAATTTATTAGTCTGATATTCGTATAGCCATCCCTGCTCTCTTTTGTTTATTATGCATGGAATAACCTTTTACATACTTTCACTTTCAGCCTATTAGTGTTCGGGGATCTAAAATGAATTTCTTGTAGACCCCATACAGTTGGATCACTTTTTTGAAAAAAATCCTTTCTGCCAATCTCTATCGTTTGATTGGAGAGTTTAATCCATTTACGTTAAAGTAATTACTGATAAGGAGGGACTTACTTCCATTTTGGCATTTGTTTTCTGTATGTCTTTTAGCTTTCTGTCCCTTCTTCCCTGCAACACTGTCTTCCTTTGCGTTTAGTTGTTGGGTTTTTTTTTTTTTTTGATAATGAAATTTTAAAATTCCTTTCTTATTTCCTTTGGTGTATATTTTATAGCAATTTTCTTTGTGGTTACCATGGGGGTTTCATTTAACATCCTAAAGTTATTACACTCTAATTTGAATTTACACCAGCTTAATTTCAGTAACATATACAAATTTCTCCTTTAATAGCCCCATCCCCACCTCTTTCAGTTGTTGATTTCACAAAATTACTTCTTTATACATTGTGTGTTCAATAACTTAGGCTAATAATTTTTAAAGAATGCATTAGCCTGTCAAATTATGAAGATAACAAAATGTGGAGTTACAAACCAAAGTTATAATTATAGTAGCTTCTAGATTAATAATTGCTTTTTTTAATGTAGTAGTCTCTTAAATCATGTAGAAAACAAACAATGTGGTTATGCAGCATTGTTACAATAATTCTGCCTTTTATAATTGCCCATGTATTTACCTTTACTGAGATCTTTATTTTTTCATATGGCTTCAAGTTACTCTCTATTGTCCTTTCATTTCAACCTTCAGGACTCCCTTTATCATTTTTTTTTTTAACATCTTTATTGGAGTATAATTGCTTTACAATGGTGTGTTAGTTTCTGCTTTATAAGAAAGTGAATCAGTTATACATATACATATGTTCCCATATCTCTTCCCTCTTGTGTCTCCCTCCCTCCCACCCTCCCTATCCCACCCCTTTAGATGGTCACAAAGCACCGAGCTGATCTCCCTGTGCTATGCGGCTGCTTCCCCCTAGCTATCTATTTTACGTTTGGTAGTGTATATATGTCCATGCCACTCTCTCACTTTGTGAAGACTATTTCTTAAAATAAACCTTAAAACTTTGGTTTTTATAACATCCAATATATGAATCACCAACAACTGTTGTAGGAACACTGTGCTGGGAGTCCTTCACACTCCAGCATTGCCTTAACTGTCTAGTAGAGGAGAGAAACCTGCAACCCACACAGTGACACAAAGCAGAATGACAGAGGTGTTGTGAGAAAACTGAAAAAGGAGGAGCAAGGGGTTTGGGGAAGGCTTCCCAGTGGGGCAGGCACCTGAGCTTAACGTTGAAAGATAAGCAGAAAGTTGACAGGGAAAAGCAGACAAATACAAAACAGACAAGTACAGGCAACTCTCCCCCATCCTTTATAATTCCAAGGTTAAAATAAGAGGAACACCACTCACTATTATAACTATTTCCACAAGTGCATTCAGAAGAGAAGCAGGTCACTTGGTTGGAAAGGAAGTAGAGGGAACTTCCCAGATGGTGATGCCAAAGCTGAGTCTTGAAGGGTGAGCAGGACTAAGCAAAAGAGAAGGACAAGCCTGAGCAAAGGCCTGGAATGTGGAAGCCCATGCTGCATTGACAAGAGAGTGACTATCCAGGATGTCCTGAGTGTTTGACACCTGGAGGGCCTGGGAAGAGGATTTGTCTATCACAGGAAAGTGGGGCCCTGTCATAGAGAACTTTGATGGGCACACCACAGAGTGGAGAACTGATTCTGAATACCCTGGGAATCCAGGGAAGATTCCCAAGGAGAATGGTGACATAATTTTTTCATCTGTGGCCCTTTGGGAAGACAACCCTGGAGGCAAAATGGATTAGCCAGCCACATGTCAGAGGTGGGAGTTCATTATAATGTAAAATACAGGAAACCTGAACTAGGGCTTTGGAACTGGGAATGAAAGAAATCAGCAGTAAAGAGACAGGAGATATTGGAGAGGTAGGTCTGAAGTCAGAGGTGAAGAGCAAAACGCTGTCCGAGGTTCTTTGAATGAGCCACAGTGATGAAAAATAACTCAGAGGGAAGTTAAAAGTTTAGCTGGGACAAAACAAGTAGTGCTTATAAACATTCACAGCCATAGAGAGGTAGTAATGCTTTCTTTAGAGCTCGCAGACTACTTCTTAGTTCAGCTCGAATTTCTCACCTCTTGCCCCAATCCCTAAACTGGATTTGATAAAAACTGTGAAGATTTAGCAGGGGATACTGTCTTTAGAGGCTAGGCTCGAACCAGGACAAGAGCTTCTTAACAGCAACATCTTAACATTTTTGAACTTTGCTCTTCTACATGATGATTAGTTAGATGCAACTCTAGTGTAAATTACAGCATTTATTTGCTCTTATCTTCAAGGAATAATATGCAGCCAGATAAATTGCAGTAATTTGCCACTTTGCAACAACACCAGGCAAGGCACCTGATCATCAGTAGCTACTGGACACTCTTGTGTGTCATGTGTAAGCTGGGCACTGCGCAACCAGTAGTGAGCAAGACCAACATTGTCCCTGCCTTCATTTCTAGTTGAGGAAGATGGGTGTGACAAAACAGGTGTGAGGGGTTCAGACAATGCCTCCATTTACTTCTTAATTTCAAGATTAAAATAAAAGAAACATTCTTGCTATATAATTATGTCCACAAATTCATTCAGAAGAGAGGCTGGTCATCCAGATAGAAAGGAAGCAGAGAGAGCTTCCCAGACGGTGATGCCAAAGCTGAGTCCTGAAAGGTGAGCAGTGTGATTGTAATCTTTCACAATGATAATGTTTTTTTCTATTTTACTTTTGTTTTACTTTTACTAATATATTTTTCTTTATTTTCATTTTACATCATTTTAATCATGTATTATATAAGATTGGAATTTTTACATGTTCATGGTGAATCAAATCATTATAGAATGACCATTTGAACCCCAATTAATACTTTTTGTCTTAGTATTTTTAGTCTGATATTAATATAATTGACCTTGCTTTATTTTGATTAGCATGTACCTGGCAAATTTCCTTCCATCCTTTTATTTCAAACGTTTCTGTAGCCTTATGATTTGCCAGGTTTGGCATAAACAGCATATGGCTAGACTTGTTAATTTTCATCCAAAATGACAATCTCTGACTTTAACTGGAGAGTTTACCCCATTGACAATTTTTTATTACTGATTATGTAATAAAGTATAAATTTCAAATATGAACTTATTACTACCTTCTTACATTTTTCTTTCTATTTTCCTGCCTTTCCATAAATCTTTTTCTACTTTCTCGACTTCTAAAAGCTGATTTACTTGTTTTTCTTTGTTTTTCTCATTACCTACCTCATGACTGAAATAGCAGATAGTAAAATGGTACGAATATGAAATTATTCAAAATAATCGGAAATGGTAAAGGGATCATTTTTCCTGCCACATACAATAATGCGGTGAAGATCACCCTGATGTGTGAAACAGGGAGGCACTGGTGTCAAAAGAAACAAGTGTATCCTTCATGGCGCACAGAACAGCGTGTACTCAACTATTGTTTCACTGTAACCATTTGTTTCAAACTTCGGGCTGTACAGCAGCTCGGATATTAAGGGTCTGGAGCAAGTGCAAACACAGTACTCCCGGGAAGGGGTGGCGCTAAGGTCGATACCGGACCGGAAGTCGCTTTGCTGCCGTTTTTACCTCAGCTGCCTTGAAGCTCTCCTCCGTGTAGCGCCTTCCGGGCGCTGAGGTATCTTGTGAGGGCTTTGAAGACGGAGGGGTGGGTGAGGGTGTCATCGAAGGGGATTTGGGGGTTGATAATGGGTGTCTTTGGAGGCAGTATGGGGACTTGTTCGAATTTGAGTTGAGCGCTCAGATCATTATTTTCTGTCTTCTTATATTGTCAGCTGAGACCACAGTTGGGTATGTATTGTTTTCGTTAAGCTCTAAGTATTTTCTAATTTCCGTTATTATTATTTTTTTTACCAAGAGTTTAGAAATGCCTTTTCAATTTTCAAAAGTTAAGGCTTTTGTTTCTAACGCGACTTCTCTGTGCCCCGTGTGATGCTTATTCATTGGAAAGTGTTCAGACTTCCTTTAAGACTAAGGCCAGGGTGAGTTTTTATTAATATTGCATCTGTAGCTCGAAACTAGTATGTGTTCTCTGGTTGATAACTGTCTTAACCAAAACGTGTGTATTCTTTGTGTGTGTGCTTGCTCTTTTAATCTTTGAGAGTAATGATTTGCGTGTGTGTGCAAATGCACGCAAAGATTTAAAAACATTTGTATATTTATATATTTTAGCAGGCGTTACTGGGTTCAGGTAGGAGTAGTTTTCAGAATAAAGACTGTCAAATTATTCTAGGTGAGTGAGTCAGGGCAGACAGCGCACAGCGTGGCACGTGCAAGTGGGGGAGGGGGCAGGGCTTGGCATGGCTCAGCATGTGAGAGGTAAGGCAGAGCAGAGTATGTACAGGAAGTGGGGAGGGGTATATGAGGCTGAGAGTCTGGGAGGCGGGCAGGGCCTGGCAGCGCATGGGACCCACAGGGCTGGGAGCCTTAAGGCAACACAGAGTGTGTCCAAGAAGGCAGAGTCAGGCATGTGGAGCCTGGAGAGACTAGGCAGACTGGGCGGGACAGAAAGGTGGGCGGAGCATGTCTGAGGGGCTGGGCCGGCTGGGCAGAGGAGGCTTGTCTGGGACCATGGTGTAGGGCAAGCAGGGTAGCAGGTGTGTCCTGGAGGGTGGACAAGGCAGGCTGAGCCCTCTAAGTGTGAGGAGGTGGAGTCTAGCTTTTCTGGGTGGATATGCAGGGCCTTATGAATTCGACTGGGCAAGATGCAGCCAGATGGACTAGCCAAGTGTGTCTGGATAAGGTGGGCAAGCAGGGCCAGGTGGTGCCAGTCATTCCCAGGCAGGCAAGACCTAGTGCATCCAGGCAGGTGCTGTGGGCCCCAGCCACAGTGGCCAGAGGGTGAGGCCAGGAGTGTTGGGGCAGGGTGAGCCCATCCCCACCCACTTAGTGCTGACCCAGAGCCCTCCTTCCATCAGCACAGGAGCGCTACTTATAATCCCTGGTCTCTGGTGAATCTAGGACACAGGGTGGTTGGGGGAATGGAGCTGGTGCGAGGGTCTGCCCGTCAGTTCTTAACTGTGATACTCTCAGAGACTTTGCCATAGTCCCCCTGACAACTGTTCACTCGATCACACCTGCCTCAACTACAGAAGTCTGAGCTGTCCCAGAAGTACCAGGTGGGGGCAATGCCATCGGCAGGAAAGGAGGCCATACACCAGCTGTTGTCTGAAAAGGACCTGCCTCAGTACTGAAGCTTATACCAGGACTTTTATATACGAGATTCTTGACAATCAAAGCCTGATGAGTGTATGGCAGGGCCCCTGCGTGGAAGGGTAAGGACATTGAAGGCAGGGAGGCTCAGCAATGAAGAGAGAGGCGGCACGGAGTGTCCAGAGATTATTTAAGAAACAAATTGGGGAGACCTGTCAGCATTTTTCTCGCCTACAGCCCTGGATGAATGACACTGAGGACTTCCCATTCCTAGATTCTGCACTGCAGAAGCAGGCAATGGATACGAAGAAAAGGAAGAATTTGAAGAAAAAAGTGGAGTGGAAGGTGACAGAAATGGTGGAATGGGGGGCATGGAGGCAGAGGTTGGGGGCAGAATGCAAGGTAGTAATACAGGGTTAGGGGGCTGACACTGATTCCCCTGCCCCTGCTTTGACCACTCTTGTCTCACAGAAGGAGAAGCAGCAGAAGCTCATGGAAAAGTCAGAAGACCCAGAGCAGTCAGGTGCCGAGCACCCAGCCTCACTGCGGCAGTGCCTGGGGCCTGACTGTGTGCACCCCACCCGGCCAGGCTCCAAGTACTGCTCGGACGACTGTGGCATGAAGCTGGCAGCTGCGTGAGTGCACCTGGAGGTTAAGCAACAGGGAATAAAGTAGGGCATGATCTATGCCAGCTGTAAGTCCATCTACCCCGCTACCTATGTATCCTCCACCATTCGTCCACTCACCCACCTATCCATCCACCCTTACATCCACCGACCCGCTGAACCACCCATCCACGTTCCATCCACCAACCCACTCATTCACCCTCAACAGTCACTTACCCACCCAGCTGTCTAGCCATGCACCCAACCATCCACCATCCAAGCACGCATTCACCAACATTCACTCATCTACCATTCATTATCCTAAACATCCACCATTCGGCCACTCATCCATTTCTTCTTATTTTGATGCCCCCACATACGCATTCCATTCTTGCTGTCTCCCCTTCCAGCCGCATCTATGCGATCCTGCCCAAGCGCATCCAGCAGTGGCAGAAGAGCCCTTGCATTGCTGAGGAGCATGGCAAGAAAATGCTCGAGCGCATCCACCGTGAGCAGCAGGACACCCACACCCGCCTGAAGGACTTAGAGTGCCATTTCCATGAACTTGAGGCCATCATTCAGCGTGGCAAGCAGCAGGCTGTGTGCAAAGATGAAGAGGTGAGTGGGAATGGGTGGGGTGGAGCAGAAAGGTGCCTGATATCTTGCCCTGCCGTCCCCACCCTGCACTGCTTTACTGGCCCTTCTACTGTCCTATGCAGAGTGACAAGCATGGCAGGAACAGCGTCAACCTGCAGATCTTCTGTGTCTCCTGCGGGCAACCCATCAATACGCAGGTTGCCCTGCGCCACATGGAGCGCTGCTTCGCCAAGGTTGGAGCATTGGCTGGGGGAAGATGGGGCAAGGGTGTTTTTGGCTGGGTGGGGTCCATGAGGAGGGGGGCAGGTTTGGTGCCCGGGTATTTGTTGTAGAAGAGAATACAACACACATCCATGGCTCTACCCATTTGTGCTTTTCTTCCACCCCCAGTAAAGGGGCCAAGATTTGGGCATCAGCCACTGGTGAGGGGGGGACATCGGCTGAGCAGACAGGAGCGTAGGGTCCACAGGGAGCAAATGTGTTGTTTGGGGCTTTTTCATGGGAGGTTACGCAGTGTGTGTCTATAGTTCCTCCCATTTGTACTCTTTTTTCCCCAGTATGAGCGCAAATCGCCCTTCACGTCCATGTACCCCACTCGCATTGAGGGGTGAGTGTGAGTGCTGCTCAGGGTCAAAGGCACGATGTGGACAAGGTCAGGAGCAGGGTGGGCAAGATCAAGGGCAGGATGTGGGTAGGCTCAGAGACAGAGGTGGGCAGATTAGCGGCAGGGTATAGGTGGGGTTGGGGACAAAGTGTGGGCAGGGTTCAGGGTGGGACCAGCCTCCTCCTGACCCTTAGCACCTCACTTTCACCTCTCCCCAGAACCGCAAGGCTCTTCTGTGATGTTTACGACCCACGGAGTAAGAGCTACTGTAAGCGACTCCAGGTGTTATGCCCTGAGCACTCGAAGGACCCCAAGGTGAGACTTTTCTTTCTCTACCTCATCGCCCTCCATTCCTCCCCTTCTCCCTACCTGACCACCTTCCTCTCGTCCTCCAGTGCTTGATTGCCTCCTATTCCTTCTTCCTTCTGCCTGACTGCCTTCATGCCTCCTGACCAATCCCTATGTATCCCCTCCTCCTTTCCTGACCTCCCCTACACCCCCCTCCCCACTGCCCAATCACTTTCTAGTTTTACTTTTCTCCCTGCCTGTTTATTTATTCATAATCTCCTTGCCTGACCCCGCACCCCAACATTTCTCTCTCCCTCTGCCTGACCAGCCTCCGTTCCTCTGCTCCTCACTGCATAACCATTCCCCATTCTTCCCTTCTCCTTGCTTGCTCATCTCCCTTCTTTTCCTAGCCCCTGCCTGACCACCCCACAATCCCCCCTCCCTCCCTGCATGGTTACCCTCAATTCCTCTCTTCTCACTTGCTGACTTCCTTCCATTCTTATTCTCCCTGCCTCACTTCCCCAATCGCCTTCTCACTGCTTGTCATGTCCTAAATCCCTTCTTCTTCCCTGTTTGATCAGCCCCCATCCCTTTCACCCTCCCAGCCTTATTCCTCACCTCCCCCATGCTTTACCAACCCTCATTCATCTACTTCTCCCTGTCAGACCCCCCCTCCATCCTTCCTCTCCGTCCTGTTTGATCTCTTTCTGTTCTTCCGTCCTTCCTGCCTGATCACCTCCATTCCTACATCCCTGCTTAACTTCTTCCTCCATTCTCCATGATTGATCATCCCCCTTTGGCCCCCTCTTCTTTACCTAATCACTGAATTCCTCTCTTCCCCCTGCTAGGTCACCACTCCCCATTCCTCTCCTTCCTTCCTGCCTGCCCTCTATTCCCCTCTTCCTTGCATCCTGCCTGCCTGATCACCCTCCATATGCCACCCTTCACGTACCTCATCATCTTTCATTCTTCCCCACAGGTACCGGATGAAGAAGTGTGCGGTTGCCCACTAGTGAAAAACATCTTTGAGCCCACCGGTAATTTCTGTTGCCTCCCCAAACGCTTGTGCAATCACCACTACTGCTGGGAGAAGCTGAGACGTGCCGAGGTGGACCTAGAGCGCGTGTGCATGGTATGTTACGTGGTACGTTACATGGTACATTACATGGTACGCCCCTTAGGGGCTGAGAGGCGGGATGGAATCCTAGAAGGCCCTTCTCATGCTTGCCCCCCACAGTTGCTCAAGCTGGAAGAGCTGGTTGAGCAGGAGCACAAGGTGCGCACAGCCATGAAGAATCGGGCAGGGCTGCTGGCCCTGATGCTTCATCAGACAACCCAGCATGACCCGCTCACCACTGACCTACGCTCCAGAGTAGACAGCTGAGCTCTGCTCAGCTGAGGTCCTGTACTCAACACCCTGTGCAAGGGTGACACTCTACGAATTCCTCACACACCTCTTCCTCTAATATATTTTTCAGGGCATCTCAGAGTTTCTCTGTGCTTCTCTGTTCCCCATTTAGTCTCCTGTCTCGGTCTATGCCTCCTTGAGGTGGGGTGGTCCTCAAAATCCCCCTGTTTCTGTCTGTTCCTGTATCCCCCGTCTCTTTCTTTCCTGAATCTGGGTGGGGCCAGGAGACTGCCCTGCCCTCATCTCCCACCATCCAGAGTTTTGTTTAAAAACTTTAGAACAAGAGATTTTAATATTCTTTGGTGGCCCCTAAGCCGTTCTCTCTGGCCACAAACCCAATTCCGAACCTCCAGTGGTGGTGGGTGACAGTGCAGCTTTACTTGGGGGGTGGGCTACAGTGCACATTTGGGGGTGCCTGTGATGCCCGGTGTGCTCAGTGCAGGTCCTGGTGCACACCTGGTTTCCAGTGTCTAAGAAGTGGGTGGGGAGGGTGAGTTTGAGTTTTCATCTCTGTCAGAAGAGGGAGGGACAGGTAGGTTGCCCTGGATGTGCAGTGAAATATGCAATCAGTTTATGCACACAAGATGTTGCCTCTCCTCAGCCTGAGCACTTTGAAGACAATGGGAAATAGGAATATTGTTTATTGAGAGTCAATCCCATATGGGGTTTAGAATCACAGAGTGGCTAAGTGTGGGCACTTTGGAGTCAGCTGACCTCGGCTTAAGTATTTCCTGGTCATTCTACTTGCTAGCAGTGTGACCTTGGGACAACCAACTTAGCCTCACTGTGCTTCAGCTGCTTCTATTGTAAAATGGTCCTAAGGATAATCATTGTCAGGTAGCTGGCAAGGTTGCAGTGAAAATTAAATGAGGTACCTGATATTGATCACCAGGGCCTCAGGACAGGGGCAGGTGTGTCACAGGAGGAGCAAATTCCAGACTTGGTGTCCCTGAGACAGGTCACCATCCTCCTGATGTGTGAGCACCATGGGGCTGGTGTCCCACATCCAGAGCCCTTCCTGTTTCAGTGGAAAATGTGATGCAGCCGATGGAGGAAAGGTGGGATGAGCGGGTCAGCCCCACAGACTAGAGGAGGGGGAGGCAGCTCCCTGCAGGGTGTCTGCGAGCGAGGTGTGGGTGGGGGTGACCACCGGCCCCAGCTAGGGAGACGCTCCCCCCTGACGCCCAGCACAGGCCCTTCAGTCCTCACTGGCTCTGTGCATACACTCAGCTGATCTCTACCAGAGCCTGCTTTCCCCTGATCCTTGGGGATTTGCTGATTTCTCCTCTATCCTGATCTAGGGCAGAAAAATCCCTTTTCTTTGGAACTTAGAGAATGGCAGGGTAGTAGGGTGACCACGCTCTCTAGGGCCCTTCTGCTTCTTCCTCCTCCTCTCAAAGATGAGTAAAGTGGCCTGAGAAGGTACATGACTTGCCCAGGCCTCTGGGATTGTGAGTGACAGCAGTGGACTGGAACCTTGTCTCCTGACTGTGCCTTCCACCCTCAGCACACAATAGCCAAGACCAAGTTTCCCACTAAAAGTTCCCCTCAAGGGATTTCCCTGGTGGTCCAATGGTTAACACTCTGAGCTTCCATTGCAGGGGGCACAGGTTCAATCCCTTGTCAGGAAACTAAGATCCTGCATGCCGAGTGGTAAGACTAAAAAAAAAATGTTCCCCTTGAGAGTCCGTAAACAGAGGCAGACGATGAGGGAACCAGACCTTGCCCCACAGTTCCCTCCTTCCTGTGGATGTTGTCACCTCTGGGGACAGGCTCATTTTCACAGGGGCTCAGGGTCATGTGGTCAGTAAGACAGTATATATGACAAAACTCATTTTAGTTTTGTTTATTATACAGTTATATTTGTAACTATTACAAATATAACTATTTGTATAATAAAACTAAATATAAAGCAAGTTATACACTACAAATAAGTAGAAAGAATAAAATTTAAATGACCTCTGTTATCTCCTAACTAAATTCTATTAACATTTTGATTTTTTTTTTTTTTTTTTTTGCGGTACGCGGGCCTCTCACTGTTGTGGCCTCTCCCGTTGCAGAGCACAGGCTCCGGACGCGCAGGCTCAGCAGCCATGGCCCATGGGCCCAGCTGCTCCGCAGCATGCGGGATCTTCCGGGACCGGGGCACGAACCCGTGTCCCCTGCATCGGCAGGCAGACTCTCAACCACTGTGCCACCAGGGAAGCCCCATATTTTGATTTTTTTGCTTTCAGATATTTTTTCTGGCTCTGAGCTTTGGTGTTTATGTTCATGAGTGTTTAGTATATTCATACATGCACATTTAATTTAAATGAAAACTAGAATTGTTTGGTTACCTTCTCTCTTTGCTCTGTATTCTAACTTAAGTATTTTTCCACGTCAGCAAATATTTTTGTATACAATTTTAATAGCTGCATAATATTGAGTCTTTGAATATATCATAATTTTTATAACCAATATACTGTTAGTTAACATTTATGAAGGATAGTTTTGGTTTTGACTATTAACATCACAGTAGTGAAATTCCTGCATTTAAATCTTCATGCACATACATGATTGTTTTCTAGAAATTGAAATCTTGGATCAGGGTGCAAGGACAGATATTAAAGGACTTAGGAGGCGATAGTTGTACACTTGGTCCCAATGAGAAACCTGCCTTTTCCAAGTGTCACACAATCATATCAGTCACAGATACACAGCTTGTGGCCACAGAAATGTGGTGCCCCCTGGGTCTCCCACAGGGTGTGGCCCCCAGCTGAAGTGTGGGTGTTTCCGGGCTGGTGAATCTGATCTCTGCAACGTACCTGCACATCATCCCCTCTGCAGCTTTGACTTCACAGACCCAAGCCCCTTCCCAGGAACAGCAGGAAATAACCAAGTTTTTAATAACCAAGTTTTTAATTTAATAGATTAATTCATGTATTTGTTTGTTGTACCCATTGCTTTTCCAGTGTTTTTAGGGGGCATTAAAGAATCCCTGTAGTAAAATGTCCAGGTATGACTCTATAAATTTAGGTCAGAGAAGATATAGACAGAACGAACAAAGTCAGCACTAGAATCTATTTGGACTATAGGCATTTGGGCCTGATGGTCCTGCAGAGTAATTAAATTTGAGCTAGAAGTTTTTTTCTTATCTTCCTATCAGATATAGCTGGAAAGGAAACGCAGTCGTTTGTAAGATTTACATTGGCCACAGGGAGAAAATGTGACAATTCTTCCAGGGTAAAGGTTTCCTGATAATTGAATTTCAAAAACAAATTTGATCTCATTATGGAGTATGGGTGAGGTAACCTTATACTTTATCATCCAAATCAGGACACTTTAGAATGGGAAGGGGCATCATTAATAATTATGCCGGAACAACAGGTGTAAACTGGACAGAGGATCAGCCTAATGAAAAAGACGAGTGTCGTCAACAGTAATCTTGTCATAAGTGTATGATGATAGGGTTTGCCACAGCCATCTTCTAGAACAATGGTTCTCACAGTATGTTTCTTGGACCACCACCAGCAGCATCATTTGAGAGACTGGTAGAAATGCAAATTCTCGGGTCCTACACCAGACTTTTGGTTATGAGGTTTAGTAGTCTGTGTGTTGACAAGCCCTCTAGGTGATTCTGATGCATGCTCAAGTTTGAGAACCGCTGGTTGAGAACCATCTAAAAGAAGCCGAGGGCGTAGGGCCCAAGCAGAACACAGTGGATAGGGTTCTTCATGTGCACACCTCACTGATGATTTCATTTCATACAGGTGCAAACCATCCTACATTTTAACTTTCCTCTGGGGCTTTTGACACTACTTGGGCCTTAGGTAGGTCAAAGTTAAAAGAATATATTTATATCAAAACACCATATTGGGGGCTTCCCTGGTGGCACAGTGGTTGAGAGTCCGCCTGCCGATGCAGGGGACACGGGCTCGTGCCCCGGTCCGGGAAGATCCCATGTGCCGCAGAGCGGCTGGGCCCGTGAGCCATGGCCGCTGAGCCTGCGCGTCCGGAGCCTGTGCTCCGCAACAGGAGAGGCCACAACAGTGAGAGGCCCGCGTACCGCAAAAAAAAAAAAAAAAACAACCTTACCATATTGTATACCTTAAGTATATATAATTTTTAATTTGTCAACCATTCCTCAATGAAACTGGAAAATTTTTTAAATATTTAAAAACATTGGTAATAGAATATGCCATTTTCAGTCTGGGCTTAAAGTTCTGTGCAAAGACTCTGTGGTCAGTTCCTCTTTTAATGTTGTTTTTAAAAATCTCTACTTAAAATATGTTATCCTGAAATATAAAATACAATTGCAATAGGGACTATAATTCTTTCAAGATACAAAAGTTAGTTAATATATCTTCCCTGCATATATAATCCCTCCATGGTGATCCATTAGATCAAGGAAAAAATTCTTACTTTTTCTATGATGGAGTCCAGCATTTGTCCTCAGATTTTAAATTTATTTTGCTTCCCTGAATGTCACATAGACCCTTCTTCTTCTACATAGAGCTATTTGACATCAAATAGTTTTTCTTTTTCACTTCCATACCTTTGCACTTTGTATCACATGCCTTATCATCCAATTTAAGCTTCTCCAACACTGGCGGGTAAACTTACTCCCTCATGGAGAACTTACCTTTCCTACCTACCTGTATTTGTTTTTCACATTTCAGGGTTGCTACAGGACAAGGGGTGTGTGTATAATATATTTCTCCCTTCCCAGTTCCTGGCATAACATTTGCTACTCGGTACTCAACGGCCCAGGAAAGGTGTTTCTGGCAGTTCTCAAAATAGCAGGAGGACTTAAGAGGGTTGTTTAGTCCTCATTTTTATCAATATTTTTTAAATTGAAGTATAGTTGATTTACAATGTTGTGTTACTTTCTGCTGTACAGCAAAGTGATTCAGTTATACATATATATACATTCTTTAAAAAAATATTCTTTTCCATTATGGTTTATCATAGGATATTGAATATAGGTCTCTGTGCTATACAGTAGGACCTTGTTGTTTATCCATTCTATATATAAAAGCTTACATCTGCTAACCCCAACCTCCCACTCCATCCCTCCCCAGCCCCCTCCCCCTTGGCAACTACCAGCCTGTTCCCTATGTCCATGATTCTGTTTCTGTTTCACAGATAGGTTCATTTGTGTCATATTTTAGATTCCACATATAAGTGACACCATATGGTATTTTTCTTTTTCTTTCAGACTCACTTCACTTAGTATGATAATCTCTAGTTGCATCCATTTTGCTGCAAATGACATTATTTCATTCTTTTTCATGGCTGAGTAGTGTTCCATTGCATATTTGTACCACATCTTCTTTATCCATTCATCTGTCAACGTAGTTCTCATTTTTAGTAAAGAATAACTTTTACTGCATGAACACAGTGAATTGCAGAAATTTCAATTATATTTCTTTCTCCTATAAAATATTATATAATATTAGGTATTTAGTAGTAGGCATACTATGTTATATACCAGGATAAAAACTCATTAAAAAATTATTAACTAGGAGATGTGGGTTATTCTGGGCTGGGGTGGGAAAAGTACCGGATGAACCTGAACATTTTGTTGTACCAGAAGGTCAGGATGTGCTCAATGAATCATGGGACATGTCAAAAGGACATAACATTCCAGCTGCAAGTGACTCCCACTGGCCAAATCTGAGAATATTTTAAAATTCAAATTAAATATAGTAATAAATTATTAGAGAAATGCAAATTAAAACTACAGTGAGGTACCATCTCACACTGGTCAGAATGGCCATCGTTAAAAAGTCTACAAATAACAAATGCTGAAGAGGGTGTGGAGAAAAGGGAACCCTCCTACCCTGTTGGTGGGAATGTAACTTGGTACAGCCCCTATGGAGAACAATATGGAGGTTGTTCAAAAAACTAAAAATAGAGTTGCCATATGATCCAGCAATCCCACTCATGGGCATATACCCAGACAAAACTATAATCCCACTCGTGGGCATATACCCAGACAAAACTATAAAACCACCCCTCTAGGTGGTCACAAAGCACCAAGCTGATCTCCCTGCATACAGGTCTTTTGTCTCCTTAGGTAGATTTATTCCTAGATATTTTATTTTTTTGTTGCAATGGTAAATGGGAGTGTTTTGTTAATTTCACTTTCAGATTTTTCATCATTAGTGTATAGGAATGCAAGAGATTTCTGTGCATTAATTTTGTATCCTGCTACTTTACCAAATTCATTGATTAACTGTAGTAGTTTTCTTGTAGCATCTTTAGGATTCTCTATGTATGGTATCATGTCATCTGCAAACAGTGACAGCTTTACTTCTTCTTTTCCGATTTGGATTCCTTTTATTTCTTTTTCTTCTCTGATTGCTGTGGCTAAAACTTCCAAAACTATGTTGAATAATAGTGGTGAGAGTGGGCAACCTTGTCTTCTTTCTGATCTTAGTGGAAATGGTTTCAGTTTTTCACCATTGAGAACGATGTTGGCTGTGGGTTTGTCATATACGACCATTATTATGTTGAGGTAAGTTCCCTCTATGCCTACTTTCTGGAGGGTTTTTATCATAAATGGGTGTTGAATTTTGTCTCACACCAGTCAGAATGGCCACCATAAAAAAATCTACAAACAATAAATGCTGGAGAGGGTGTGGAGAAAAGGGAACCCTCTTGCCCTGTTGGTGGGAATGTAAATTGAGACAGCCACTATGGAGAACAGTATGGAGGGTCCTTAAAAAACTACAAATAGAACTACCATACGACCCAGCAATCCCACTACTGGGCATATACCCTGAGAAAACCATAATTCAAACAGGGTCATGTACCACAATGTTCATTGCAGCTCTATTTACAATAGCCAGGACATGGAAGCAACCTAAGTGTCCATCGACAGATGAATGGATAAAGAAGATGTGGCACATATATACAATGGAATATTACTCAGCCATAAAAAGAAATGAAATTGAGTTATTTGTAGTGAGGTGGATAGACCTAGAGTCTGTCATACAGAGTGAAGTAAGTCAGAAAGAGAAAAACAAATGCCACATGCTAACACATATATATGGAATCTAAAAAACAAACAAAAAAATGGTCATGAGGAACCTAGAGGCAAGACGGGAATAAAGACGCAGACCTACTAGAGAATGGACTTGAGGATATGGGGAGGGGGAAGGGTAAGCTGGGACAAAGAGAGAGTGGCATGGACATATATACACTACGAAATGTAAAATAGATAGCTAGTGGGAAGCAGCCACATCACACTTGCATTGGAAGAATCAACATTGTGTGGTGATATGTCTGGATAGAATTTTGAAAGCAGAATGCTGTTCTCCTCCAGCCAGCACCACGGTAAAAATTCTTTTAGGATTTTCCCTGATTTTCCCAGTTAACAGGTGAGTTTCCTGGAGGAAAAGCCTATAAAAGCTTGGAACACCCCATGCCTATAGGCATCAGGGACTTCACACTAGAACAGTGACCCACACATAAACTTTAAAAATTTGTTAAGTATTTCTAGCTGAATCTTCTTACTAGCTTAAATGGCATATGGTAGTATCTGTACCAGGTAAGCAAATGATGGCCTTTTTTCTCCCTGTAGGCACCTATTTTTCTCCAGATATTGGGTTACAGTCATACTTCATTTTATTGCACTTCACTATACTTCGGAGATCTTGCATTTTTTGTTTGTCTGTTTTTAACGAATTGAAGATTTGTGGCAAACCTGCATTGTCAAATTTTGGTTAGCATATTTTAGTAATAAAGTATTTTTAAATTAAAAAAAAAGAATCAACTTTGTGAAAATGACTCTACTACCCAAAGCAGTCTACAGATTCAATGCAATTCCTATCAAACTACCACTGGCATTTTTCACAGAACTAGAACAAAAAATTTCACAATTTGTATGGAAACACAAAAGACCCCGAATAGCCAAAGCAATCCTGAGAACGAAAAACGGAGCTGGAGGAATCAGGCTCCCTGATTTCAGACTATACTACAAAGCTACAGTAATCAAGACAGTATGTTACTGTCACAAAAACAGAAAGATAGGTCAATGGAACAGGATAGAAAGCCCAGAGATAAACCCATGCACATATAGGGTCACTTAATCTTTGATAAAGGAGGCAAGAATATACAGTGGAAAAAAGACAGCCTCTTCAATAAGTGGTGCTGGGAAAACTGGACAGCTACATGTAAAAGAATGAAATTAGAATACTCCCTAACACCATACACAAAAATAAACTCAAAATGGATTAAAGACTTAAATGTAAGGCCAGACACTATAAATTTCTTAGAGGAAAACATAGGCAGAACACTCTATGACATAAATCACAGTGAGATCCTCTTTGACCCACCTCCTAGAGAAATGGAAATAAAAACAAAAATAAACAAATGGGACCTAATGAAACTTCAAAGCTTTTGCACAGCAAAGGAAACCATAAACAAGATGAAAAGACAACCCTCGGAGTGGGAGAAAATATTTGCAAATGAAGCAACTGACAAAGGCTTAATCTCCAAAATTTACAAGCAGCTCATGCAGCTCAATATCAAAAAAACAAACAACCCAGTCCAAAAATGGGCAGAAGACCTAAATAGACATTTCTCCAAAGAAGATATACAGATTGCCAAAAAACACATGAAAGAATGCTCAACATCATCATTAGAGAAATGCAAATCAAAACTACAATGAGATATCATCTCACACTGGTCAGAATGGCCATCATCAAAAAATCTACAAACAGGGCTTCCCTGGTGGCACAGTGGTTGAGAGTCTGCCTGCTGATGCAGGGGACATGGGTTCGTGCCCCGGTCTGGGAAGATCCCACATGCCGCAGAGTGGCTGGGCCCGTGAGCCATGGCTGCTGAGCCTGCGCGTCCGGAGCCTGTGTTCCGCAACAGGAGAGGCCACAACAGTGAGAGGCCTGCATACCGCAAAATAAAATAAAATCTACAAACAGTAAATGCTGGAGAGGGTGTGGAGAAAAGGGAACCCTCTTGCACTGTTGGTGGGAATGTAAGTTGATACAGCCACTATGGAGAACAGTATGGAGCTCCTTAAAAAACTAAAAATAGAACTACCATATGACCCAGCAATCCCACTACTGGGCATATACCCTGAGAAAACCATAATTCAAAAAGAGTCATGTACCAAAATGTTCATTGCAGCTCTATTTACAATAGTCAGGACATGGAAGCAACCTAAGTGTCCATCAACAGATGAATGGATAAAGAAGATGTGGCACATATATACAATGGAATATTACTCAGCCATAAAAAGGAATGAAACAGTTATTTGTAGTGAGGTGGATGGACCTAGAGACTGTCATTCAGAGTGAAGTAAGTCAGAAAGAGAAAAACAAATACCATATGCTCACACATATATATGGAATCTAAAGGAAAAAAATTGGTCATGAAGAACCTAGGGGCAAGATGGGAATAAAGATGCAGACCTACTAGAGAATGGACTTGAGGATATGGGGAGGGGGAAGGGTAAGCTGGGACAAAGTGAGAGAGTGGCATGGACATATATACACTGCCAAATGTAAAATAGATAGCTAGTGGGAAGCAGCCGTATAGCACAGGGAGATCAGCTTGGTGCTTTGTGACCACCTAGAGGGGTAGGATAGGGAGGGTGGGAGGGAGGGAGACTCAAGAGGGAAGAGATATGGGGACATATGTATATGTATAACTGATACACTTTGTTATAAAGCAACAACTAACACACCATGGTAAAGTAATTATACTCCAATAAAGATGTTTAAAAAATCTTTTTATTGGAGTATAGCTGATTTACAATGTTATGTTAGTTTCAGGTGTACAGCAAAGTGAATCAGTTATACATATGCCCACTCTTTTTTTAGATTGTTTTCCCATATAGGTCATTACAGCGTATTGAGTAGAGTTCCCTGTGCAGTCGGCTCTTATTAGTTATCTATTTTATATATAGTAGCGTGTATATGTCAATCCCAATCTCCCAATTTATCCCTCTCCCCTTCCCCCCTGGTAACCATAAGTTTGTTTTCTACATCTATGACTCTATTTCTGTTTTGTAAATAAGTTCATTTGTACCATTTTTTTAGATTCCACATATAAGTGATATCATATGGTATTTGTCTTTCTCTGTCTGACTTACTTCACTCATTATGACAATCTCTAGGTTCATCCACGTTGCTGCAAATGGCATTATTTTGTTCTTTTTTATGGCTGAGTAATATTCCATTGTATATATGTACCACATCTTTATCCATTCCTCTGTTGATGGACATTAAGTTTGCTTCCATGTCCTGGCTATTGTAAATAGTGCTGCGATGAACATTGGGGTGCATGTATGAATTCTTTGGATTAGTGTTAGCATGGTACATGTTTTGCCATCCATTTACTTTTAACCTATTTTTGTCTTTATATTTAAAGTGGATTTCTTGCACAGAACATATAGTTGCGTCTTGCTTTTTTATCCAATTGAAAAATCTCTATTTGCCATTTACATATAATATGATTATAGATGTGGTTGTGTTGAAATGTATCATATGGCTATTTGTTTTCTATTTGTTCTATCTGTTCTCTTTTCCCTTTTTCCTTTATTTCTGTCTTATTTTGAATTAAGTATTTTTTATTATTCCATTTTATATTCCTCGTTGGGTTTAAGAGCTTTAATACTTTCTCGTTTTATTTTAGTTGTTGCTTTAGAATTTATAGTATTAATATCATTAACTTATTACAGTCTACCTTCAAGTGATATTATAGCACTTTATGTATAATTCAAGAACTTTTACAACATACTTCAATGTACCCTCCTAAGTTTTGTGCTATTGTTGTTATATATTTCAATTTGCATATATTATAAATGGCATGATTCATTGTTATTTTAATTTTAAACAGTTGATTATCTTTTAAAGAGATCCAAATAATAAGAAAAGTATTTATATTTACCCATGTAGTTACCATTTCTGGTGCTCTTCATTCCTTTGTGTAGATGTAGATTTCCATCTGGTATCATTTGCCTTCTGCTTGAAGGACTTCCTTTAACATTTTTTGTAGTGCAGGTCAGCTGATGATGAATTCTTTAAACTTTTGTATGTCTGAAAATGTCTTTATTTTGTCTTCATTAAAAAAATAATTTTGCAGGTAGAGAATTCTAGGTTGCTGGTTTGTTGTTGTTAATTTCAGTAAAGTTCTTGCTCCACTGTTTCCTTGCTCCACTGTTTCCTGGCTTGTTACTGACAAGAAAACTGCTTTCGTCCTTATCTTTGTTCCTGTGCATTTTCTTTTTTTCTCTAGGATTTTCTCTTCACCAGTGGTTTTGAGCAACTTGATTATGACGTGCCTTAAGTAGTTTTCTCATGTTGTTGTGCTTAGGATTTGTTGATTGTTGTATCTTTGGGTATATATTTTTTATCTTATGTGGAAATATTTCAGCCAATATTTTTTCCAGACACCCATCTCTCTCCTCTCTTCAGGAAGCCCCACCTCCTAATACATTTATGAAATGACAAAATTTTGGAAATGGAGACCAGGTTAGTAGTTGCCAGGGGTTAGGGAAAGGTATAGGAGGGGGAGGTAGGTGTGGTTGTAAACTGCAACACCAAGGATCCCTGTGATAGAAGTGTTCTCTACCTTCATTCAAACCTCTAACTGTGATAAAATTGTATGAAACTAAACACACACACACAAATGAATACAAGTAAAACTGGGAAAATCAGAATAAGATCAGTGTACTGTATCAGTGTCAATATCCTGATTGTGATCATAGTTTTGCAAGATCTTACCACTGGGGGAAACTGGGTGCTATCAACTAAATGTCTGTGTCCCCCACAGATTTCATAGGTTGAAATCCTTACCCCCAAGGTGACAGTAGTGGGATGTGGGGCCTTTGGGAGGTAATTATGTCATGAGAGTGGAGCCCTCATGAATGGGTTTAGTGCCCTTATAAGAAGAGACATGAGAACTAGCTCTCACTCTCTGATCTTCACCATGTGAGGATACAGTGAGAGGATGGCCACCTGCAAACCAAGAAGTGGGCTCTCACCAGACATCAGATCTGCTGGCACTTTGATCTTGGACTTCCCAGCCTCCAGAACTGTGAGAAGTAAATTTCTGTTGTTTAAGCCACCCAGTCTATGGTATTCTATTATAGCAGCCTGAATGGACTAAGGTACTTGGTAAAGGATACACAGGACCTCTCAGTATTATTTGTCATAATTGCATGTGAGTTCACAATTATTTTAATTAAAATTCCAATTTAAAAAGGCATGTATGGGACAATTAAAGGACATTTGTATAATAAGTAGGTAACAAATGATATTAAGAAAATATTGTTAATGTTTTAAGTATGTTAATGGTATTGCAGTTAAACAGAGATACATACTAAAGGAAGTAAGGACAAAACATATCATTTCAGTGATTTGCTTTAAAATAATCCTTCAGTAGTAGATAAAACAAGATTAGTCATATGTTCATAACTGTTGATAGTTGTTGTACATGGGCGATGGGTACAAGGGGTTTATTATACTATTTTTTGCATTTCTGAATAGCTTGAATATTATGCAGTACACGTGGATAAGTTCTGTAATGCCAAAAATTAAAAGATAATTTCTAAGAAAAAGGGAGGAAATGACCACAGGAAAAAACTGGACTGAAAATGTTGTATATGACTAATGCCACTTATAATTTTGACCTATCTGTTCCTCAAGCAGTGTCAAAAGGCTGACCAAGAAAAATTATTACACAGTATTACTGAAGTGCATTTAGCCCACGCATTGATACATATAATTTAGTCTTTTCTGTTTGTATGATGTCAGACCATCAGAAAGGTGTGCCCTCAGACAGTTTTGGTTTCTTGTTATAATACATTTGCTGAGATCTGCTTTGACTGTAGGGCTTTGGCTTCCTCTGGAAAAAAATGCTCTAGAATAGGGGTAGGCAGCTACACTCATTTGTTTACATATGGACTATGGCTGTTTTCATGCTACAAAAGCCGAGCTAAGTAGTTGTAACAGAGACTATGAGCCACAAAGCCTAAAATATTTACTACTGGGCCCTACAGAAAATATTTGCCAAGGGCTGCTTTAGAAGACAGACAAAGAAAACACACAGTACTACATGCAAGATGGGGTTGCTATAACAGGGAACTATATTCAATATCCTGTGATAAAACATATATATATATATATATATATATATATATATATATATATATATAACTGAATCACTTTTCTGTACAGCAGAAATTAACACAACATTGTAAATCAACTATACTTCAATATAAAAAAGTAAAGGACTTCCCTGGAGGCACAGTGGTTAAGAATCCGCCTGCCAGTGTAGGGGACATGGGTTTGAGCCCTGGTCCAGAAAGATCCCACATGCTGTGGAGCAACTAAGCCTGTGCGCAACAACTACTGAGCCTGTGCTTTAGAGCCCACGAGCTACAGCTACTGAGCCCGTGCACTGCAACTACTGAGCCCACGTGCTGCAACTACTGAAGCCCGCGTGCCTAGAGCCCATGCTCCTCAGCAAGAGAAGCCACTGCAATGAGAAGCCAGTGCACCGCAACTAAGAGTAGCCCCTGCTCGAGAAAGCCCGCACGCAGCAATGAAGACCAAATGCAACCAAAAATAAACTTTAAATTTTTTTTAAAAAGTAAAAAAAAAGATGGGGTTGCTGTAAGTGACATCGTTTCTCTATTATTAGGCTGACTATATGTCCAAGTTGTCACAGCATAATTATGAACAGAGTCCCCTCTATCAATTTATATGAATATCTATCAAAAAAACCTTTTGAAAACCCCATACCAGGAAGTTTCTACCACAGAGGAACTGTCATGCTGTCCTTGTGGACAATTTAATCACCTAACTGCTTGTGTTTCTTTTATTCTGTATCTGCCACAAAGAACACAAATTTGCAGTTGGATTTTAATAGCCATGTTACTAAAATTCATTCAGCATTGTGTGAATAGCTACAGTCTAATTGTGCTCTGTTGTTGACTTTGTCCACTCTGTCTATATTTTCCCTGATCCTAACTTTATAGATTCATATGTGTTCATTTTACTATACTGATTATAAACCTCATAAATCCAATGGTAAATGGAAGCAGCAACTAAACAAATAAAGGAACAAACAACAATGCACCAGAGACTGAGTATTTTCTAGTTCTTTTTTGGGAAGGAGAAGAGATCTATGGTCAGAGCTGGGGAAATGAGGGGTTACAGGTGAAAGGGTACCTTCCAGAGTCTGGAATCAGCTGGGAGCTGCCTCCCCCTCACCTAGGCTGTAGGGGTGACCCTCCCATCCCACCCTTCCTCCATCAGCTGCATCAGTTTCCACTGAAACACGCAGGGCTTTGAATGTGGGACACCAGTGACTTGGTGCTCACGCAGCAGAAGGATGGTGATCTGTCTCGGGGCAGCGAGTCCAGAATCTGCTGCTTCTGTGAACCACATGCCCCTGCCCTGAGGCCCTGGTGACAGGTTAGGGCCAACTCCTCACTGAATTCCTGCCCCT
Source organism: Aethalodelphis obliquidens (assembly GCF_003676395.1). Taxonomy (NCBI): domain Eukaryota; kingdom Metazoa; phylum Chordata; class Mammalia; order Artiodactyla; family Delphinidae; genus Aethalodelphis; species Aethalodelphis obliquidens. The sequence goes on from NW_020838015.1 coordinate 9,010,605, forward strand.
GGAGACCCCTCCCTCCTCACCTCACACATGCTGCCATGTCCCTCTGCAGCCAGGGCTGGGGACCACTGGGGAGAGCTCCAGTTGGCTGGCATCTTCTTGCTGGGCCTCAGCCCCCAGGCTCTCTTGCTGACAGCTCTGCTCTTCCTGGGAGCCCGAGGCCAGGTGGGCACCCATGGACTCAACCAGAGCTGCTGAGGCCGGAAGGAAGATTCTGCAGCCTTCACTATGGGGTCTTACCCAGGGGCTCCGCAGAGACTTCAAGAAAACTGGAAAGACAGTGTCCACATGGTCAGTTACTCAACATTCATCCCACGAACACTTCCTGCAGGCACCAAGGAGTGGCTAGCTGTGTTGAATACAGCTATTCTGTATTCAAAATACAGATACAGCTATTCTGTATCTGAAAATATAATTTTCTCTGAAGAGAAAAATTCAGAAAAAAACGAACTCTAGTTTATAGTCATGGTGGAATATAGGAAAGATGATAAAATTTGGATTAAAATTACTGAAGGTTTGAATCCCAGGTCTCCCACATGTTAGCTGGGAGTATATGAAGAAGTTACTTTCAGATACAGGTTCCAAAACAAGACAGATATGCGTATCTTAAGAGACAGTAAAAACTACATGAGATGATACTTGTAATGGTAAGCATTGAATAAATATTAGCAATTACTGTTATTGAAAGGCACACATCAGGTACCTCATTTAATTTTCACAACTCTGACAATCAGTTCCGACTATTATTATTCTACCCATTTTACAGATAAGAAAATAGAGGCGTAGAGATTTTTTAAGTCATGTGTACTAAGATCACAAAACTAAGTGGAAAGACAGGATTCAACCCAGATCTATTAGTTCCAAAATTCACACTCTCAGCCACTCAGTAATATTGCATCAAATGCCCAATCCCTGACCTGCTCTGGCCTGTTGATAATTGGTCACTACGGGTCCCAGATCCCTGAGACCACATCACTGTCATCTCTGGCTGGTAGTAGAAGCCATCAATGACTCACTGAACCACATCAAATGCAGGGTGCTACTGAAAAACTAACCAAACATTGGCATGGCACAGACTCTTAACATTAATTCAAACAGATTGCAAATTACTTTTCCAAGAGGGTAATTAGCCTGGCTTTCAAAGGCCCCTCAAATAATCCCCAGCAGAGGATCCCAGTAACATACCCCCACCAGGAATCCAATCATTGATCTGTCTAGACAGCTAATAACTGATCCTTACAGTACCTGAAATGGACTAAAGGAGAGGCCAGATGCTGACCATCCAGGCCCCAATTAACTGACTTCACATGGCCACAATTCCTGATACCCATAGGACACCAAATCACTGATCCCAAGTATTTTCAAAATAAGACTGCCCCAAAGTCTCCAGTTGCCAAAGCTCCAAGGCTCTCAGTCAACTCACTGACTATGTCAGCCTTTCAATCATTATCTTGCAGAGATCTTAATCACTGACTTCTACAATCAATGATTCCTACAGAGATGTAATCACTTTCCCCCAAAATGCCCAAGTATTATTTGCTAAGGGCTCCTTCAAATGCACATTCACTGCTGACAAATTAGTAACTCCAGCAGGACTTCCCATCACTGATACCATTAGGCCTGAAATCAGTGGTTCCTAACTCTGCCTGCACATCAGAATCAAACTAGGATCTTCTAAAATCTTCTAAAAATGCTTATGCAAAGTTCCACTCCTGAATGAATGTAACTTAGTATCTGTGGGCCCAGGCATCTGTATTTGTAAAAACTGCATAAGCGATTCTGATGCACTGTGAGGAGTGGGAACCACTGTGTTAAATCTGATCCTCCCCCACATGCATCCTCCTAGCATCAGACTTCTCACTTACAACAATGGAAGCCAGAGTCATTTAACATCTACAGACCATGGAGAGAAGAGGACTTCAGTGTAAGGAGATTATATCCCTCCTAAAGATCCTATTTCTCAGCCAGAACAAAAGAAGGACAGTTTTAGACATGAAATAATTTGAAGAGTGTTCCATCAATTTACCATAGTGAAGGAAAACATTCAAGGAAGTATTCTAAATAAAAGAAAATTGAATCAGAAGTGAGATCTCAAAAGAACAAAACAATGCATATGCAAACACACACGTTCACCTGGTCATCGTGAGATCTTTGAAAACAACAGGACTTGTATGTATGTAAGTGCGTGTACAATCATAACAGAGGAAGAAAATGTGACTGGGAATTTGAAATTTAAAATGCTAAGTACCTTTTAAAGCAGAAACCTAAAGAAAATATAAACGACCTGTAATAAAAAATTTTAATTATCTTTGAAAGGTCCAGAATTATAACTGTCTTGCTGAAGAAAATTGAAAGGAGAGGGCATGTCTCTATAGGTATAAATGGGGAAAATATAAACTTAATTATGTTTGATAGAAATGGGAAGATATACCTTTAAAGATTTTATAAAAGTTAAAATTGCCTGACTTAAAAGGTGAGTGGGTTGGGGAGAGAGGGGGTGAATGGTCATGCCTGCATTAAGTCATCAAAAGTAAGAACAGGAAAAAGAAAGCAGAAAATAATATAAATAGTAAACATAAAATAAGAAACAAGGCATAGAATTAGGTATACTATGGTTATGTGAAATTGAATCAGTTGATTCATTCTGTAGAGAGATAAGATTGGAATAAAAAAGGAAGCACAATGAGACATAGTTATAAGAAGCATAACTAAAACACAGCAGCAATTTGCAAAATAAAGGGCTGGGCAAAGATATGCCAAGCAAAGTCCAGAAAAAGGACAGCCAGTTTGGTGATATAATTATAAAAGGGAATTTCAAGGTCAGAAGCATCCAATTGGTATAAACAGGTTATATATAAAGGCAGAGCTAGTAGACTAAGGAACTTAGGAAGAGTGAACTTAGGAACTCTAATTCAAAAAATTAAACCCAACCCCAAATAGCCCAAAACAATCTTGAAAAAGAAGAACAAAGTTGGAGGTCTTACACTTACTGATTTCAAAACTTATTACAAAGCTACAGTAATCAAAACAGTGTGGTACTGGCATGAAGACAGATATATAGACCAATGGAATAGGGAACCCAGAAATAAATGGGTCATATATGGTCAAATGATTTTTGACAAAGGTGCCAAAAGCATTCAATGTGGGAAAGATTAGTCTCCTCAATAAATGGTGCTGGGAAAAAAACTGGATATCCATGTGCAAAAGTATTACCTTACACCATATACAAAAATTAATTCAAAATATATCAAAGACCTAAATATAGGACCCAAAACTATTAGAAGAAAACACAGGGGAAAAGCTTCATGACATTTGTATTTGGCAAAGATTTCCTGGATATGACACCAAAACATAGGAAACAAAAGCAAAAATAGGCAAATTGGACTACATCAAAATTAAAAACTTCTGTGCATTGAAGGACACAATCAATAGAGTGAAAAGGCAACCTAGGGAATGGAAGAAAATATGTGCAAATCATATATCTGATAAGGGGCTAATATCCAGAATATATAAAGAACTCCTATAACTCAACAACAACAAACCCAGATAACCCAATTAAAAAATTGGCAAAGGATTTGAACAGACATTTCTCCAAAGATGATACATGAATGGTCAACAAGCATATGAAAAGATGGTCAACATCAATCATTAGGAAAATACAAGTCAAAAAAAGTGAGATAACACCTCATACCCACTAGGATGTCTACTATTAAAAAAAAAAGAAAATAACTAGTGTTGGCGAGGATATGGAGAAATTGGAACTCTTGTGCACTGCTGATGGGAATATAAAATGGTGCAGCCACTATGGAAAATAGTACAGCTTTCCTCAAGAAAAGAAAAATAGCAATCTCACTTCTGGGTATATATCCAAAAGAATTGAAAGTAGGATCTCAATGACAAATTTGCACACTCCTGTTCATAGCAGCACTATTCACAATAGTCAAGAGGTGAAAGCAACACAAGTGTCCATCAGGAGATGAATGGATAAAAAAAATGTGGTATATTCATGCAATAGTATATTATTCAGCATTAAAGAGGAAATTCTGACACATGCTACAACATGGATGAAACTTGAAGACATTATGCTAAATGAAGTAAGCCAGTCACAAAAAGATAAGTCCTGGATGATACCACTTACATAAGGTATCTAGAATAGTCAAATTCATAGAAACAGAAAGTAGAATGGTGGTTGCCAGAGGCTGAAGGAGGGGGAAATGGGGAGATGTCGTTTAATGGGTATACAGTTTCCATTTTGTAAGGTGAAAAAGTTCTAGAGATTGTTTGCAAAACAATGTGAATATACTTAACACTATTGAACTATACACTTAGAAACGGTTAAGATGGATAATTTTATAGTACATGTTTATTTTTGCCACAACAAAGGTAATTAAAAATAGATAAAGAAATAAAAATCAAACTCAAAATGCACCCACAACACTGAAGTTATACACTTTGTACCAGATGTTATTTCACACAGCAAAAGCTATATTTATAAGAAAATGTACAGTCCTACATGATTCGTTATTAAAATGAGAGAAAACCTCAAAAAAGCTAAGTACTCAATCTGAGTAATTAGAAAAAGAAATTAGAAAAAACTCAAAATATGCTAATAAATCCCCTAATAAAACCTAAATGCGATATATATTTGTATATTATATGTCCATTGAGAGTATAAATAAAGTGAAGAGCTCATCCTTTGAAATGACCAGTTACATGAATAAATTTCCAGCAAATCTGATAAACGAAATAGAAAAAAAATACAATATTAGGAAGGAGGAGATATTACTACTAGAGGAGATATTCCACTAAACATTATTTCTAGGAGAATATTATGTGCAAATCCATAGCAACATTTAAATATGGAGGTGAAACAGGTGCTTCTCCAGCAAAAAAAAATTAATGCAAAAAAAGAAAGAGCAAAAGAATCTCTAAGTGACCAGTGTATATAAGTCAGAAAGTTTGTAATGTGTATAATTTTTAAAAAAACACCAGCTTTGGGATTTCCCTAGTGGCGCAGTGGTTAAGAACCCACTGTCAATGCAGGGGGCACGGGTTCGAGCCCTGGTCTGGGAAGATCCCACATGCCGTGGAGCAACTAAGCCTGTGGGCCACAACTACTGAGCCTGTGCTCTAGAGCTCGCGAGCCACAACTACTGAGTCTGCATGCCACAACTACTGAAGCCTGTGAGCCTAGAGCCCATGCTCCACAACAAGAGAAGCCACCGCAATGAGAAGCCCGCGCACCGCAATGAAGAGTAGCCCCTGCTCGCTGCAGCTAGAGAAAGCCTGCGCACAGCAACGAAGACCCAACGCAGCCAAAACAAAAACAAAAACAAAAACACCAAAAACCCAGCTTTCTGTACTATTTTTTGCAATGTCCTGTGAATCTATAATTATCTCAAAATAAAAAGTTAAATACAGTATGGTGACAGACAGTTACTAGACGTATCATGGTGATAAATTTGTAAGAAATATAAATGTTGAACCACTATGCTGTGTACCTGAAACTATTATAATATAGTATGTCAACTCTACGTCAATTAAAAAAGGAAAGTTAAGTACAAAAAAAAAGGTACCAGGATGAAACTGACTTAATATGGAGTGCAATCTAACTTTTAAAAAACAGTATTTCTACAGTTTTTAAACAGTTCTAGACCAGGGGATGGCAAACTACAGGCTGCAGGTCAAATCTAGTCCTTGGCCGGTTTTGTAAATAAAATTTTATTGGAAAACAACCATGTCCGTTCGTTTACATATTGTCTGTGGCTGCATTTGCTACAGCAGCAGAGTTGAGTAGTTGCAAGAGAGACTGCAGTACTGGCAAAGCCTCAAATATTTACTATTTGGCTCTTTACAGAAAAAGTTTGCTAATCCCTGTTTCAAATAATAATAGAAAGTTGGAAATCTTCCAAATTTATTTTATGAAGCACTGTTACCTTACCTAAAAAATATAGTCCTAATACAGTTATCTGGAGATTATTTCATCTTATAGGTGCAAACATCTTTAATAAAATATTAGCAATTTGAGTCCAGTAAGGCTCAAAAGAAAAATTTACCCCATGAACAAATTGGGTTTTCTGATAAGACAAAGATGGTTAATGCTAGTCCATTTATCAATTTACCTATTACATCAACAAATTAAGAAGAAAAACTATACAACCGTATCAATGGATATAAAAAGGGCATTTGACACAATTCAGCAGTAATTCTTAAAATTTTGTAGGAAACTACAAAAATTCGGCAAAGATCATAGTCTCAAAACCACCAGGAAGTATAAAACTAAAAGGTAAAATGCTGAAGACAGTTTCCATTAAAACCAGTAACAACATGGGGTTGTTCCTATGCCAACAGTGTTTGAAAGCTCTAGCTGATGCAATTAAATATGAAGATGAAATAAACTGCTTCAATATCAAGAAAGGAGAGAAAATCATTTTTATTTGCAGGTTATATCATTGTATACTCAGAAAACTAGCACAGGGAATTTTTTTTTTAACATCTTTATTGGGGTATAATTACTTTACAATGGTGTGTTAGTTTCTGTTTTATAACAAAGTGAATCAGTTATACATATACATATGTTCCCATATCTCCTCCCTCTTGCGTCTCCCTCCCTCCCACCCTCCCTATCCCACCCCTCCAGGCTGTCACAAAGCACCGAGCCAATATCTAGCACAGGGAATTTTGACAAGGTGATGGGGTACAAGATTGAAACAGATGGAGAGGAAAAAAATATCCTATTTCCAATAATGACAACACAAAATACCTAAAAGTGAATGTAACAAGAACGGTGCTGGACTCAAAATAGAAAAACTAATAGTTATTATTCTAGAATATAGTATAAAACTTAAGCACATGGACAGGCAGACCATATTCCTGGGCAGGAATATGGTAAAATAAAAATATCACTGGTTCAATATTAACCGTATTGACAAGTGCCAAGCAGAATTCCAATTCTTTTCCAGCTTGGTAAAACAATTTCAAACTCTGTATGCACGTATAAATAGCCAAGAAAATTATGTAAAGGAATACTGAAGGGATGCTTGGACTAGCAGATATTAACATTTACAATAAAACTAATGCAATCAAAACAGAGATAAATAGGCCAGTAAAATAAAAGAAAATGTCCATACTTTGATCTTAATATGTACAGGAATAGATATGACACCAGCGATGTTCAACTGAGGGAGTACAGAAAAGTTCACTATGTAAAAGCCAGGGGAAAGAGGAGGAATGAACAAAGGCTATGGAAATGCAGAGAAGGAATCAAAGTGCCCAAATAACCAGAAAAGATCTCAACCACTAATAGGTGGAAAAGGTAAAACAGAACTAGATATAATTATTCAGCCCTCAGAATAATAAAAAATGAAAAAGAACATCATACAGTGTTGGAGAAGATTTGGGGAAATGGGGGTATTTATATATTGCTGATGGGAATATTTCATACACATTTCCGTATACATAGATATATGTATTACACATTGTATATATCGATATAATATATACACAATGTATTATAATATATATATAACACTTTTGAGAGGCATTTGGCAATGTCTATTTTAAAAATACACACACTTGTACCTAATAATAAGGTTCAAATACAGCAAAAGCCGACACAAGCAAAGAGAAACGCACAAATCACCATTACACTGCCCTCTACAGAGCAGGTAGGTGAAAAAAAAAAATCAGAGAGGGTATACCAGTTTTGAACAACACAATTAACAATCGGAGAACACATATTCTTTGAAAGCAATAGATGGCACATTTACGAGACTTGGCATAAGGCAAGTCTCCACAGGTTTCTAGGAACGTTCATGACACAAATCACATTATCTAACCTCTGAGAAATTAGGTTAGAAATCAATAACAAAAGGATTAACTGTTTATTGCAAAACAGAAACGCGCTTCAAAGTGACACGTGTGAAATGAAAAAAAATCATAACTGAATTTTAAAATACTTGGAAATGAACAATAATGATAATACGATACAACAAATCTTGTGGGTCTTAGATGGAAATGTATAGCCTTAAGGCTTAAATTAGAAAGAGAAAAGCTGACTAACAATTAGCTGGGCATCCGATGTAAAAGAGCCCACCACTGAATCCACAGTAGCCCCATCACCCACCCAGATTCCGCCCCCCACCATCACTCAGCTCAGAGTAGCCAATCCCCTTCAAAATCACCTCTGCGTGTCGCTAACTCGTAAACAGCTGAGAACCGCTTCCCTTCCAAGTGCCGACCTCTAACACCCGGGTGTTTAGTGGAGGGGCGGGGGGTGACTCATGCGCATGCTCAAAAGCACTTGCGAAGCTCCGTTCCCCAATCAACAGGGCACTTTCACGCAGAGTCCGTGAGAGTTCCCTTACCGTCTGCGGCTTTGCTGGGCTCGGAATATGGCCGCATCCAAATGTTGCTGCTTCAGGGGGCCGCCATCATGGAAGGGTGTCCGTGCCGTACAGTGGAAGAAGCTGTTGCCTCCTGCCTCACGCAGCAGAACAGTGGGGCTGCCTTGGGAGGAGGTGGACTACCCTTCTTTGGGTAGACTTCCTGGTGCATGGGGGTCTTTGCATTTAGCCTCTAAGGGGCTCCTAGGGACATGGCACGGGTGAGAGGGGAGCCATTACTAATGAAAAGAGTAAGAATAAGAACCCAGAGTGTGTCTGGGAGATACCACTGGAGTTGAGGGGAGAAATGTCAGGATGGTACCCTCCCCTGGCCGATACTATGGAGTGTTGTAGAAGGGAGAGTAGGAGCGATACTGTACCCCTCCCCCCCCCAGATACCACGAGGGGAGAGAAGTCGGGGTGGGAGCGTCGGGGTAATCTCAATCAACCCTCACACTAGTCACTCCAACTGAAATAATTGGTATCAACAAAAATTAGTTTATTTATTTTTGGGCCGCACCTCTTGGCTGGTAGGATCTCAGTTCCCCAACCAGGGATTGAACCCGGGTCACCACAGTGAAAGCCCAGAATCTTAACCAGCAGGCCACCAGGGACACCCCCCCCCCAATTAGTTTTAAATTGATATGGCTAATGGTTGTTTTCTCTGTCTAATGTAATGTGTCAGTAAAAACATCTTCCAGGATTATTCATACTTCCTTGTAAAATAACATCTAAGTAATAATTATGCAAGTGCAGCCTTACAACAAATTTCCAATCCTGTCCCACAAGGAGTTTGTTGCCCCTTAGGGCCTCACATATGGAAATTATGGAGAAGCCATTGCCCCTATGGGAGATGTCGTGGGGGCAGAGGTGAGAAGAATCCACCATATCCCCTCAATGGATGAACTGCTACACATTCTTCAAAACCCATCTCACATGTGTCCTGTGGGAAGCCCTCTCTGACGGTGGTAGAGGCTCAATGCCAGCTGAAGGTCCTTCTGACGCGCAGGTCCTATTTGAAAGGACCTGGCCCTGAGCTCTGGTGTTCTCTATGTCTTTGTGCCCTCAGACCGGTCACGTCCTTTTTGAGCCCCAGTTCAACATTCTGGACAGCAGAGGGCTGGACTCTGTGATTACCCAATAATAGTGTGAAATTTTTCCATTAAAAAGCTGGGTGTAAAATAAATAAGCTATCATTGCCTTCTATCTACTGACACATGTAAATGGTTGTGGCTGTTTGTCCAGAGGTCCCTGCTCAGTAAATATTGTAAACTATTTTTTACCTACTAAAGGAAGGCATGCAAGACAAGACTGATCAGAAGACTGTGGATATTACTCCTTGCATCTACCGTAGGGCAAAGAGGTACTCATCATTACATCCTTAGCTGCAGATATGAAAATATTCTGACCTTGCGTTCTTCCTCGTTTTCAACTACATGCCCATATAAATGTGAGGATTCGAGACTGGCCTGCTCCAGGATGCAGGGCAGTCGGTGGTAGAGTTTAAAAGGAGACTCTGATCTTCCTAGTTAAAGTGCAGTCCTCCAGCATTTCCAATTCACATCACTCTGCCCTATCCACCCCTCTTTAGCAGTTATCACCTTTCAACAATGTTTATTGCCTCTCTTCCCCACTAGGAGGTTAGGTCCAGGAAGCTAGGGACTTGGGGGCTGTTTTGTTTTACCAAACAACAAGTACCAAGAGCAGTGACTGGTGATCAATAAATATTTGGTGAATGAACGAATAGGGTCTTACATACTTAGAAGTTCTCCATCTCTAGTATTTTCTGCATTACTCTAGAAAACAATTTTATAATTAGTCATGTCATCCAGAGATGCCTGCAGAGTCTTTAGGAGGGAATAATTAATCTTTTAAGAAAATGAATCCAGTGCATGTGTTTTGCTGCTCTCTACATGTATGGTAAGATACTAAAAATAAGGCAGTTGATTACTCCACATATGTGAGAAGCAGAAATCACTGCAGTATCAGCACGAACAAAGAAATGAGCAAACAGTAAATGAATAAGATAATTTCTGATAAAAAGGAAGGCTATGAAGAAAACGAAAGCATGGCGAGGAGCTAGAGAGTTGTGGGGTAGATCGGGGAAGAAAAACATCCGAAGAAAGGACATTTGAGCAGGTGCACGAGTGGTGTGATGGAGTGAGCCCTGGGGCCAGAGCACTTTTGGCAGGGGCCACAGAAAGTATCAATGCCATGGAGCTTCTGCCTCCCTGCTCATCCCACAACTGGGTGGCATCTCTGGGCTGGAGCCAGAGATTTTCTTACCCCATTCAAGAAAGGGACATCACTTTTCTCCATGCAGACTTCCTCTTTTTACATTTAAGTGTTTATCTAACAGTTTAATTTTCCCAATTAACTTAAATATTAGTTAGTTTCAATAATATAATTAGCACTTATGCACCTACCACCCAAAAGAAAAGGTATGGCCTTAATAACCTCCATCTATCCATGTGTTCCCCCAATTGATGGCCCTGCCTGCCCTCAGCTGAGGTAAGCATCATCCTAAATCCCAAGTTCATCAATTTTTGATTTCCTTTTTATATAATTTTATCACAACTATACAAAATCCTAAATAGTTCATGTTCTTTATATTAGTAGCTTTTAATTTTATAAACGTGTGTTATGTTTTATATACTATTTTGGGAATCACAGGGTTTGTTTTTTCCCTTAAATTCATCCTTATTGTTGGGTACTGTTCTAGTTCATTCATTTTGACTCCATCCATTTTTGTTTCCAGGTCTTGCTATTGTGAACAGGATGCCATGCATATCCTAGGTTTCATGTGCAAGTGTTTCTCGTGGATATATTCCTAAGAGTGGACTGGATAGATTGTGAGGTATGTACATATTCGCTGTAGGAGGAAATGCTAACTATTTTCTAAAGTAGTTACACTGGTCTATATTCCTTCAACAGGGCAAAAAGATCCTGTAGCTGTACATCCTCTGCAACATTGTACTGTCAGACTTAAATATTTGCAAATTGAATGGGTGTAAAATGTCATCTCATCATGTCATGATTTGTATTTCCCTGATCGCTGATGACTTTGAACATCTCTTATGTTTTTTTTTGAGCCAGCAATAAAATGAAGACTATATTATTAAACTTACATAACAAAAGTTCCAGTCCCCAACTCTAACTACTTGAATATGTTGGCTCCTTTTGGTCATTTTTTATTCTTCAAAGGAAAACAGCCATGAAGTTGATACAATGCAGAAAAGAAAACTTTACATGCTGAAAGGAAAGTAATAGCACTCTTATTTGCACTTGACTCAATCAATTATGCAACCTCAGGAACACAATAAATGCACATTGACTGTTTATACATCATTAATATTGCAAAATCAACTATATTATCATAAATTTTCTTTACTTATCTCAGAATATAATCTCCAAAGACTGTAGTCTCCATGAAACAATTGTCCATCTGGAATTACTTTGTCCCCCTAAATGAGGCTAGTTACTTTTTTCCTATTAGGAAGCCATCCAAAGTTTGATTCCTTTCACAGTCATATCTCAAATGTCTATTTCTGAATTTATTTTGTTGCAAGCTTACAGTTAGCAGTTGACAAAACCTTTAACTTTTTTTATACCCACAACAATTTGACAAAATATTTTTTACGTTTCATATGTTTATTGGCTCTTTTTTTTTCCTTCTCTGAAATAGTCTAATAGACTTAGTTTTTAAAAAACGTAACCATAGTGCTATTACGACACTCACATTAACAATGATTCCTGGAGCTCTATTAGACATGTATGCATGCCAAACATGCTTCCACTTATTCCATTTCTTCTTTCATTTATTCATTCAACAAACACTCAGACCAGGGCTATAGGGGCAGAAAGAGAATCTGGGATAATCAGAGAGTCCAACCCTCTAAGAAAGTAAAAATTAGCTCAGGGTATAAAAGTCTGCTCTGCCACTCATAAGGCTGGGAGAACAGACACAGATTAAGTCAGATGCGAAATTAACAGAAAATATTATTTCTCCCAAGGATGTCCTGCAGCTGTAATGCCATAAATAACTCCTACTTTGAGTGACTACTGCTTTTTTACTCACTGAGAAACTGTTCTCTACAATCATAGGCTATCAGAAACTACTGTTTGAAGTGATATCAGTACAGATAAAACATCTCACTCTTGCTGAAGATTATAAGTCACTTAGACACCGCAGCTAAGATTTCTAACCCCAGTGCAGAGAGAAGGGGTATCTAGATACAAAATTCTGTATCTATCTTAACTTTATGGTTTCCAAGGAAACAGGATTCTGGGTTCACTTCATAGTCCACATACAGCCCTGCTTTGCTTTGAGTTTACCAGAACACTGCTTCATTCACATTTCACCTGAACTTCACCATTCCTCAGAATTCCATAATAACTCTATTTTCTCCTTGTTTAGTGAGCCACCCCATGGTTCCTCTGGCGTGTGGTCTCCCTCACTGACTGATAGATTTGTCTGACTACAGATTAATCCCAGATGGTCTTAGGCTAATTGGGATAGGACACCCTTACATTCCAGATTGTTAAACTGAGGCCCAGAGGGGATGTGACCGGACTGAGAGCATCCAGCAAGTTCACACCTGAGCCCCTCAAAACACCTTCTTCACTTGAGGATTCAAAAAGGCCTTCAGAGGGTTACAGAGCCTTCTACCTCTTTCAGGAAGATTCCCTGGAGGAGATAGCTGAACTTGGTTTTGAAAGATAAGTAGGCATTCCCAGGTGAAGGGTAGCATGACTTCTTCCCCTTCTGCCCCAGTAACATCTCCCAGAGGGCACAGGCATCTCCAGAATTTCCATATTGGGGGTGATAAGGGGCAACAAATTGGTTGAAGGGCAGAATCAATCTTGTCTTAAAGCTACATTTGCAAAGTAAGGGCACTATTACTATATAGATTTTATTTTATAAGAAAATAAAAATAAATTTTCCTAAAGATACTTTTATTGACATATTGAATTAGATTAAGGGAAAAATCAAAAACCTTTATTGGTAAGAACTTCTACTTTAGCTCGGGTAGCTGGAGTGGGAGATAATGTAGATTATGGGAGCATCCAAACCCCACAGCCAACCCCAACAAGCCCAGCAGAGGGGAATCTAACACTGACTCCTCCCCCTTTTCCCCAGGGCTATATCCTAGGAGGACTTGCAGGTCCCTGATTTCTTCCCTTTCTCCCCTCGTGGTATGTTCCAGGAGAGGCCCGCAAGCAGTCCTACTTCTTCTCATCCTGTGGTATCTGCCAGGAGATAACAGCCACTGGCACCTCTGCGTCTTTCCAGAGGCCTCTCAGCTTCTCTGAACATTATTACACAGATCCCAGGATGCCCGCCCAGAGAAACGTCCCCACCCTCTCTCCCCACCATCTGTGAGACAGCGCCAGTGCTCAGCAATGTGAGTTTAGAGGCTTCCTCATCCTCTGTACGGAATGGACACTCCTCCAACATGGCGTACTCCATGAGGAAGCGCAACCTGGGCGCGGCCATGTTCCCCGCCTGACAATGCTGCCTAGGGGCACTGAAGGCAACTAAACACAGACTCCGTAACATCTCCATGTTGGCTCTGGCTGACTGCGGCTTCGAATGTGATTTTGCGCATGTGCAGAACCACGCCCCTTCGTGTAAAGCCCCAAACCCCGAGAAGGGGCGGTGCTAGGGGTGGTGACCGGAAACTGCTGCGGTTTTCGGCCGCGGTTTAATAGTTGTTGTCAAGAGGATCCCAGTGCTCTTTGCCGGAGGGATGTGGAGGTGATGGGGACCCGGGGAGGGTGAGTGTTGAGGAATTCTGTGTGGTCAGTGATGGAATCGGTTGTCTGAATGTAGTTGGATGATTCGCTTGTTATTTTTCAGGCTTTCCTCTTTTCTCATATCAACGTTAAGGTCTTAAAATTCACTCTGAGACCCACAAGGTTTGGTGCATTATAAGTGTTTTCTAAGAGTTGATTATTATTTTTTTTGCTCATGAATTATTTAAAAGTGCGCTTTCATTTTACAGAAGTTTATCTTTTTACTAGACTTCTAACCTTAGTTTTCTGTGGTTAGAAAAATGTCTACATGAAGCTCATTCCTTGAAATATGAGGGGAGTCATGGCCTAGTCCTTGGTGAATTGTTTTATAAATGTTCCATGTATAATTCGAAAATAATATTTAATTGTTTAGTCGTCAATTGTGTTGTACAAAATTTGTACTTTTTTTCCCTGCTAGTTCTATTACAGAGAAAGGAGAGATTAAGTCTTCACTGTGATGATGATTTGTTCATTTCTCCTTCCTGCTGTCCATGATACATTTTGAGTTAAGTTTTGTATAAAGTGTGAGACTTAGATCAAGGTGCATTTATTTGGCTGTCCAATTACTCAAGCACCGTTTGTTAAAAAGACGGTAGTTCCTCCACGGACTCGTTCTGTACCTGTGTCAAAAATAAATTTGCCATACTTTTGTGTGGCTATTTCTAGGTTCTCTATTATGTTCCATTTATTTATGTGTCTATCTATGTGTCTTTTATCATGAATGTGTGTTGAATTTTGTCAATACTGTGTGAATTTATATGGTTTTTCTTCTTTGGCTTGTTAATATGGGGGAATGCCCTTATTGATTTTTGAATATTGAATCAGCTTTACATTCCTGGAATAAGCCTCACTTGGTTGTGGTGTATAATTCTTTTTTTATATTGCAGGAATTGATTGGTTAGTGCTTTTGTTTTTGGGGATTTTTGTGTCTAAGTTCGTGAGAGATGTTGGTCTATAGTTTTCTTTTTTTGTACTTTCTTTTTCTGGTTTTAGTATTAGGGTAATACTGATCTCAATAAATGAGTTAGAAAGTGTTCTCTTCTATTTTCTGGAAGAGATTGTGTAGAATTATGTTATTTTTCTTTAAATATTTGATAGAATTCTCCAGTGAAACCATCTGGGCCTGGAAATTTCCTTTTGGAAGCTTTTGATTATGGCTTCAATTTCTGTAGTAGTCAAATGACTATCCGGGTTATCTATTTAATATCTTTTCAGAGTATCTTCATATTTAATAGTGGGTAAGTTGTGGGAGTCTCTGTTTTGTGAGGAATTGGACTATTTCATCCAAGTTGTTGAATTTATGTGCATAAAGTGGTGTGTGGTATTCCCTTACTTTTCTTTTAATGGCTGCAGGATCTATAGTTATATCTCCTGTTTCATTTCTGATATTGGTAATTTGTGTCTTATCTCTTTTTATCTTTGTCAGTCTTGCTAGAGGATTACCAATTTTATCGGTCTTTTCAAAGAACCAGCTTTTGTTTTCATTGATTTTTCTCTATTGTTTTTGTTTTCAATTTTATTGATTTCTGCTCTTATATCTATTACTTCTTTCTTTCTATTTGCTTTGGGTTTTCTTTGCTCTTCTTTTTTTAGTATTTTATGGTGGGAGCTTACCTTACTGATTTAATACCTTAATTCTTTTCTAATATAAACATTTAGCATTATAAATTTCCCTCTCCATGCTGCTTTATCTGCATCCCACAAATTTTGATATGTTGTATTTTGATTTTCATTCATTACTTTTTAATTTCCCTTGAGACTTCCCCTTTGATCCATGGATTATATAGAAATGTGTTGTTTACTTTCCAAATGTTTGGAGACTTTCCTGTTACCTTTCTGTTATTGATTTCTAGTTTGATGCTGTTATAATCAGGGAACATATGCTGTACGATTTCAATTTATTAAGGTTTGTTTTATGACCCTGGAGAATGTAGCACAGGTGCTTGAAGAGAATGTGTATTCTATTAGTGTTTGGCTGCAGTAGAATGGGTATGTTCAGTTAGGACACCCTTTTCTTGGTCCTTTGATTAAGGGGAGCAGGCTTTTCTTAGAGCTTTTTTTGTCTGTAGCTATTGATGGTTCTGAGTTATAAGCTTTTCTAGTGCCCTGTTTGTGATATATGGGAGGGAAAATGAAACCCAGGGAACTCACCGCTGTGTTGTTCCTTAGGCCCTGAGGTCTGTGGACTGTCTGCCTTTCCTTTTTACCTTTCAGAGTCTTTCTGTTTGTATTTGCTGTTATGTCATTTTTTCCCTGGTCTCTTCTACGTTCATTATTCTCTTCTACCTGTATTTTCCTGTATTAATTTTGTTAATTTACATTTTGCTAGGGAAGCATCTGCTTCACATCAATATTAAAATATGTTGCTATACAGTTATGCATAATATCCCGCAATAACTACTTTGAAACACTGCCTGATCTGGGAAAGATTCTCATTCTGTCTCTCTCTCCCTCTCCCTCTCCCTCTCCCTCTCCCTCTCCCTCGCTCTCGCTCTCTCTCTTTCTCTGTGTGTGTGTGTGTGTGTATATGTTTTTAAACTCTTCTTTATCTCATTTGCTAGGGGGTTATCTGTGACATCCGTCATTTTAAAGGACCAGCTCTTTGTTTTCTTTAAACTCCCATTGTTATATTTATTTGACTTATTTAAGGTTTTTATTAGTTACTATTTTCCTTTCGGGGGGTTGCTTCATTTTGGTTTTTTTCTACTTCTGACGTTCTCGATTGAATACTTAGCTCTTCTTTGTTTTTATTTATTTATTATATAAAACATTTACTTTGTTGGTCTTTGGGGGCAGTTTGATACATCACCAGTGTATTACAGCTGAGCCATTAATCTTGTAGCTTCCTCACCATTAACTGGTTCATTTTTATGACACTGCTGAGGAGTCTGCTGTTTCTGCAGAGGTTCAAGAGAAAGGCCTTTTAAGAAATGTGCAGGTTCCTTTTGTATATCTCCAGAAGCTGTTTCCACTCTATTAACTTTTTCATCATTCACAGTGTTTATCTTCTTAAGATTAGTGGTAACTGGTTTTTGCTGTATTTTTTTTTTTTTTTTTTTGCGGTACGCGGGCCTCTCCCTGCTGTGGCCTCTCCCGTTGCCGAGCACAGGCTCTGGACGCGCAGGCTCAGCGGCCATGGCTCACGGGCCCAGCCACTCCGCGGCATGTGGGATCCTCCCGGACCGGGGCCCGAGCCCGTGTCCCCAGCATCGGCAGGCGGACTCTCAACCACTGTGCCACCAAGGAAGCCTGTTTCTTTTCTTTTAAAACAGATTTATTTATTTAGATATATAAAACAGACTTATTTATATATATTCAATACCTTAAGATTCACCCATTTAAAGTATACAATTCAGTGGGTTTTAGTACATTCACAGAGTTGTTCAGTCATCACCACAATCTAATTTTAGAATATTTTCAACACACCAGAAAGAAACCTTGCACACATTAGCAGATATTCACCATTCATGCCACCCCCTACCCCCAGCCGTAGGCAACTTCTAATCAGTTTTCTGTCTCTATATATTTGCCTATTCTGGACATTTCATATAAATGGAATCATAAAATATGTGGTCTTTGTGACTGGCTTCTTTCACGTACGATAATGATTTCAAGGTTCATTCATGTTATAGCGTGTATTGGTACTTCTTTTTTTATTGCCAAATAATATTCCATTGTATGGACACACCAAATTTTGTTTATCTGTTCATCAGTTGATGGACATTTAAGTGCTTTCTGCTTTTGGGCTATTATGAATAATACTGCTGTGAATATTTGTATACAAGTTTTGGAGTGGACATGGGTTTTCATTTCTCTTGGTAGATACCTAGGAGTGGAACTGCTGGGTCATATGACAACTCTATGGGTAGCATTTTGAGGAACTGCCAACCTGTTTTTCAGAGTGGCTGCACCATTTTACAATTCTACCAGTAATGTATGAGCTCAGTTTCATTCACATCTCACAAACACTTGTTACTATCTTTTTTTTTGCCATCTTTGTGTATATGAAGTAGTCTCCTAATGAATAGAACATTTTTGATTTTTAAAAATATTTATTTATTTTTTGGCTGCGTCGGGTCTTAGTTGCGGCATGCAGGACCTTTTGTTGTGGCGTGCAGGCTCTTCGTTGCAGTGCGCGGGCTCCAGAGTGTGTGGGCTCTGTAGTTGCAGCAGTCAGGTTCTCTAGTTGTGTCGCACGAGCTTAGTTGCCCCATGGCATGTGGGATCTTAGTTCCCTGACCAGGGATCAAACTGGCGTCCCCTGCATAGCAAGACAGATTCTTAACCACTTGACCACCAGGGAAGTCCCAGAACATTTTTGGTTTTGATTACATTTCCCTAAGGACTAATGACGTTGAACATCTTATACTATAATCAGAGAATGTAGTCTGTCAATTCCCAACATTCAGACATCTACAAGATTTTTTGTGTGGCCAGGTTATTTGATAGAATTTTGTAAAAGTTCCATGGGTGTAAGAAAAGAAAGCATATTCTCTTTTTTTGGCACAACATCATCTTTATGTGTTTAAAATTTAATTTGTTCATACCTTTAATTTTATTTTACTCCTTATTTCTTTTACTCTGTTGTTTCCTCTTCATCTCATTTCTTACTTTTGTTGTCCTAATTAAGTTCCTCTTCATTTTATGTGATATTTACCCTTTCCCAGCAAGAATGACTAAATCTGTAGTGCCTGTATTAGTTGATCGTAATGAAATTGTACCTCAATTTGGACACAGAGACACCCTCCCCTCCCTAGTTCCCTCAATAGGAGAAACATTTTTCACCTCTGGATGTTTTTGAGGTAATTAAAAATTTTAGTCCCAGGCTACTAGTATTTTCCTTATTGCATATCTCTTCTGTTTTAAGAAACTTTACTTAACATTTTTTTTTTTAATTTTTATTCCAAATTACGGTCATGTTTTCAACATTTGTTAAATAGAACCATGTTTATTTTGAGCCTCCCACATAAAAGGTACCATGTGATGTACCACTGAGAATGTGAACTTGAAAGCCAGGTAGACTGAGTTTGATTTAACATCACAAACCTCTGTTTCTGTATGCATAAAATGAGATAATAATAACTACAGCAACACATGGATGACGTGATTGTTGTGCAAATTAAATGAGGTACCTCCTTCTGTATATTACATGAGTCCTTGTAATAACAGTACTTGCTAATATGAATTAAATGTTTACCTGGGCCAGTCTGGTGCTGAGTGCCTTAAAAACATCATCTCATTTAATTTTCACAGCCCCTTGAAATAAATAGTTTTGATTTGTTTTGGGAAAAAAGTCTGAAGAAACATTTTCATATTCATATAGCTAAAGGTTGGCAGAGCTAGAAATGAAGCTTTTATTAATTTTAGTCTAAATCTCATGGTCTTGCTCATATTCCATTGTAATGAATAACTTGAATCGGTGTTGATGTGGCTTTGTCTACTCCACAGTATCCAGTGTCGTGAGCTATACTTCGGTGCCCTCAGGAAGCGCTTGTGGGGTGAATGTTGAATGCCTGACCAAGTGGACACTGTCTTTCCAGGTTTCTTGGAGTCTCTGTGGAGCCCCTGGGCCAGACCCCATAGTGAAGGCTGCAGGATCTTCCTTCAGGCCCCAGCAGCTCTGGTTGAGTCCACAGGTGCCCACCTGACCTCGGGTTCCTGGGAAGAGTGGAGTTGTCAGCAAGAGAGCCCGGGTGCTTAGGCCCAGGGGGAAGATGCCAGCCAACCGGTGCGCTCCTGGGCCATCCCTGGCCCTGACTACAGGGGGGTGTGACAACTCCTGTGAGGTAAGGAAGAAGAAGAGGTGCCCAGGGACTGGAATTCATCCAGAATGAAAGATAATATCTCATTATTTGAATTTGTATGACTTTTTTTTTTAACCAGGCAACATAATCAGGGGGTTTTTATTGGATTTATTTCCCTTATGTGAATTTCCTTTTCCTGTCCATTGCTGAGTTATTTATTTTAGCTTATGGATGTTTACAGTTTTTTTTGAATATTAAGGTTAATAACCCTTTATCTTTCTTATATATTTTTGTGAATATTTTTTGCCACTTTGTAATTTGAAATTAGTTTTTAGTTTTATTTATAAGTGGCAAAAGGTGCCAAGTAGTTTTTGAAGTCTTCTTAAAACAGTGGCTCTTCCCTGCTTTGTTTCTCCCAGATTCCAACTCCCTAGAAGCAAGCATTCTTAATCTTTTTAATGGATTTATTTTTTTTTCGTTTTGGGCATTATCTATTGACTTTCCACTATGGAAGGTAGAGGTTCAGCTTTTCCTTGCACCTCCACTCATATACACATTTGCCTCTAGCTATCACTGTTTTTATTAGATCTACTGTCAGGGTTTATTATTGTGACTGTTTATAGTTAAGTCATGTAGTGTCCATGCTGTGATTACTATTTCTGTACAACTTTTCCTTTTGCCTGGAATTAACTATTTTTTTTCTGGTTTAGTCATTTCTTTGCTTTACTATATACATATCAATAATTCAACTCCAAATTCTTTCCAGTTGTTTAAATCTCCACTCTGTATATTCAAACATATTAGGTAATGATCATAGTGACAATAATTATAAACACTCATATAATGTTTACTATATGCCCAGCACTGTTACACACACACTACATATACTAACTCATCTTCCTAACAACCTGGAGAAGTAGGTACCATTGTTATTCCCACTTTATAGAAGGGGGAACTGGGGCATAAAGAAAAACTATCTGGCCCAAGTTAACACAGCTAGTAATGGAGGGGGGGCTATCTCAGCTCTGGGTATCATGTCTTCTCTTTGAAGAAATCTCTCCTGGACCTTACTGATTCACTGAAGGCTGGTTTGGTTGCTCTCTCAGCTTCACACACAGCTATGACCTTGGTGTGTTCTGTTCGCCATCCCTCAGGAAATCCTTTTTACCTCTGTCTTGTGTCAGATTTCCTTTCCTGGGAATCCTGTCCTTCCTTCCTGTTTCCTGGATCCTGTGTCTTCCTCTTTCTTGGTTTACCCCCTAATTTTTTGGAGCACATCCTCCAATATGTCCCTGAGAATGGATGCATGACAGGTGAACTTTATGAAGCTTTGCATGTCTGAAAATGTCATGCAAAAATGTATTTATATAATATATATAATTGTATAAATAAACTTATAGAAGTAAAAAAAAGTAATAAATACCATGGAAATATATTTATTTGACCCTGACACTAAATTTATCTTTTTGGCTGGGTATAGAATTCTAGGTTGGAAACATTTTTGTGTAGAATTTTACAAGTCTGTTTCCAGTCTAGTCATTTTCTACCCATACACACGTTTTCTCTGCTTTTCAAAAAACTATTCTTGTTCAGTTGTTGATCCTCCATATTTTAAATTCTTTGTCCTACTGATTTCCATTTCTTTTTCTTTTGCTCACCTTTCTAGTTCTTTTTTAAACTTCACCTCCCAGGTTTTCTTCTATGTCTCTCATTAATGCTGTTCTATATTGTTGGAGGATGGAAGCAATGAAAAGTGCCCACCAAACTGGGAAGGTATCTTGAGACTGAAAAATGAGGCAGGCAGCTCCATATAATCAATGGATCAGTTTATTGTTATAGGGTAACTTACTCACAGGGTGGGATCAAGGGGGCGATGATCCAGAAGTATTTGCAGCTGCATTCCGCACAGCTGAGGGACGATTGGGACAATTTCATAGTTAACCTAGGGTATGGGGGTACGTGCTTGGAAACAGGAAGTGCATTCCTAAGTCAAGATTTATGAATGGGTAACTGGTCTTATGAGCACTGGGAATATGTCAGTGAAGGTCTTCATTATTGTTTATAAATTTATTTTATTTTTATTTATTTTTGGCTGTGTTGGGTCTTTGTTGCTGCACGTGGGTTTTCTCTAGTTGCGGCAAGCGGGGGCTACTCTTCGTTGTAGTGCATGGGCTTCTCTTGTTGCGGAGTGTGGGCTCTAGGCGTGCAGGCTTCAGTAGTTGTGGCACGCGGGCTCAGTAGTTGTGGCTCATGGGCTCTAGAGCACGGGCTCAGTAGTTGTGGCTCATGGGCTCTAGAGCACAGGCTCAGTAGTTGTGGCACACGGGCTTAGTTGCTCCGTGGCATGTGGGATCTTCCTGGACCAGGACTTGAACCCCTGTCCCCTGCAATAGCAGGCGGATTCCCAACCACTGCGCCACCAGGGAAGCCCTTCATTATTGTTTAAAGACTACCAGAGCATAGAGGCCACCAGACCTAACGATCGTGAAACAATATCTATTAACTACAAAGCCGTTGGTGACAGAGAAGAGGCTTACCACACAGTACAGCTCTAGGCAGGGTCATTGGAAGGACAGGAGGAACTGCAGAGGCCCAAGATGGCATCTGTTATGATGACAACCATACATAAGTTTTTATTTTAAATAGCTCTGTTTCTTTTCAGGATATTCCCTTATAATAGCATACTATTTTTGTTTTATGGATGTAGCATCTTATCACTCTAAGGACATTAGTAATAGTTTTTTAATCTAATTTTTAAAAAGTAATAGACACATGGCTCAAAAATAAAAAATTAAAAAGTATATAAAAATTTAAAATATACAAAGCTATATAGTCTAAATTCTCTTACCCATCTTTCTCCTATCTGTTCATCTCTCTTTAATACATATAACCAAGTTAGTTAGTTTTCTCTGCATGAGTTTCTTTATGCAGATAAAAGCAGCTGAGAACATATTCTTATTTTCTCCTTTTAAGTTCATGAAAGGTGTCCCACAAAACAAATTGTTATCAATTTTTAGTAACTTTAGGTCTTTTGGTGAGATAGAATATGAATTATAAACAATGCTGCCATGAACATTTTTGTTCATGTCTTGTCATGTACATGTGTCCACCCCTCTCTTGACTATATGCATAGGGGTGGAGTTAGTGGGTCGTAGATTCAGCCTATCTTTAAAAAATGTTTTTATTGTGAAATATAACATATATCCAGAAAAGTGTGCAAAACAGACATGTACAGCTCAGTGATTTTTCACTATATAGGTCTAGAAAATACCCATAGTCAGCATTCCAGAATCCCCCTACTTCCAAAGATAACTACTCTCCTGACTTTTATGATAATTACTTCCATTGAGAAGAAAATCACAAGACACAGAGTGGAAAAAGAAACAGACAACAGAGGAGTTATATCCAGGATGTATAAAGAACAACAAAACAATAAGAAAAAGCAGACTACCCATTAGTCAGAGGCCTTATTTGAATAGGTGTGTAACAAAGGAAGAAATCCAAATGACTAATAACACCTGAGATGGTACTCAATCTCTTTAGTCATCAGGGAAATGCAGAAGTTAAACCACAATGTAATACCACTACACTCCCACCAGAATGGCTAAAATTAAGAAGTCTAACAATGACAAGTGTTAGCAAGGATAGGGGGTCATATCAGTAGTTCATATACTCATTTCAGCACATATAGCTGCTGCTATGTTAGCTCATATCAGCAATTCATATGCTGCTGGTGGGAGGGTAAATTGGCACAATCTCTTTGGAAAACATTTTAGCCTTCTTTATCAAAGCATACGTAGACCATATGAGGAAACACTTCTAGGAAAATACCCAAGAGAAATCCTTGGCTAATGTACCGGGACACACATTTAAATGCTCCCTGTAGCATTACTTGTAACAGCAAGAAACTGGAAATAACTTAAATGTCCATCAATAGTAGAATGGATACAAAAATTGAACATAATATTGAGTGAAAGAATCCAGACACAAAATAATTTGTATTGTTTTAATTTATGTAAATTAAAGCAGAACAAAACCATATTGTACAGGGATGTATGGTTAGGTGGTGAAACTCAAAAGCAAGTGCTTACTATCAGAGGCAGGATAGTGGTTTCCATGATTGATGGGGAGGCTGGGTGGAAGGAGGGAAAGAGGCATGAGGAAGGCTTCTGGGCAAAGAGGTGGCAATGTTCTGTTTCCAGACCAGAGTGGGAATTATGTAGGTATTTGCCTTGAATAATTAGTTAAGCCAAATATTTATGTTTCATGTATTTTTTGAATGAGTATTATATTTTATAAAAATCTTTTGAAAAGGAAAAGAATATCTACCCTCCAATTTTGACCGCAGTCTCCCATAAACCCTTTCCAAAGACAGCTACAAAAACATACATACATACACACACAGACACACACACACTCTGCTATAGCCATTTTTAAACTTCCAACACTTTTCTCATTTAACAGTAAATCTTGGTGATCATTAAATGTCAGTAGATGTAATGAGTTGCCTCATTCTTTTTAAAGGCTGAATCTTATTCAATTATATGGATATATCACAATATAACCAGCCCCCCGTTAATAGACATTTAAGATGCTTCCAGTCTTTTGCTATTACAGACAATGCTGCAATGAAAATCCTTATTTCGTCCTTATACATATTTCAGTTGACACAAGAGGGAATATGTTTAAAGAGAAATTTCTGCAAATGGAATTCTCAGGACAAATGATATATATGCATTTTTATTTTTGATTGATATAGCAAAATGACCTTCTTTGTGAGTTGTATCATTTGTATAAGAATGCCCGTTTTCACCATACCCAAGACAGAAGAGTGTCTTGTCATATTTTTCTTTTTGGCCCATATAATAAGTTAAAACAAGGTATATTAGTACAGATCTAATTTGCATTTCTCATGTTATGACTAAGGTCGAATATATGTAATTGTGTTTAAAGATCCATTTATATTATTTTTCCTGAGCTGATTTTAAATTTCCTTTGCCCATTTTTCTATTAGGTTTTTGCTATTTACGTATTAATGACAGTAGCTCTTTGTCTGGGTCTGTCTCTGGGTCCCAAATATTTTCCCTCAACTTCTCAGTTGTCTTTTAAAGGAAAATATTGACTTTTTCTCCGTGCATTTCACATAATTGTGCTTATCAATCTTTTATGTCCTCCAAGCTTTGTGTCATAAGTAGAAGGCCTTCCCCATTGCTCAGCTATATTTAAAAAAAAATTCCTGCATTTTCTTTTTAGTATTGGTACTTTCATGTTTTTAGTTTTGCTTTTTACTTCTGTGACTATCTGGATTTTTGGTTGTTGTTGTAAAGTCTTAGCTAGGGATCAATCTTCATTTTCTTCAAGATGCCTACACATTTGTCCCATTACCAGTTATTGAATAACCTATATTTTCCCCACTAATATGCAGCACTACATTAGGATATATATATATATATATATTTGTATTTATATTCTAATACATAACTCTGGGTATATTTAGGCACCTTATTCTCTTCTGTTGATCTAATAGTCATAGTCTTTATGATTCTAATTCCTCTGTATTTATAGTTTATTCTAATACATAGGAGGGCTAAGTCTCTGATTACTCTTCTTTTTCAGAAATTTACTGTTTTCTTGACTATTTTATTTTCCGTACACAATTTATAATCAGCTTACCAAATTTAAAAATAATCCTCTTGTCATTGTCAGTGAGTTTGCATTAAACTTGTATTTTAAGATACGACCATTCGTCTCTTTATGATAATTCAGATTTACTACTAAAGTACAGAGTATGTCTGTGTTTTTTTCAAGTAATCTTTGCATTTTCCATTAGTGTGATAAAGTTTTCTTCTTCAAGTATATTTTTGACATCAGTGCTTGTTTCTGTTATCTAAATGAAAAAATACAATGCAAATGTATATGAACGTATATCATTACAAAATGGAACTAAAACGACAATTATACACACAGATAGTTGGAGAGTGAGTGAAAGGAAAAACAAAGAATCCTATGGTTCTCTTATTCTTGTTCAGGAGAACGATATAGATATTGATGGACCTTGTTAGAGAAACAAGCGTATACTTATGGTTCCCTTTTCTCCACATCCTCTCCAGTATTTATTGTTTGTGATCTTTTTAATGATGGCCATTCTGACTGGTGTGAGGTGATACCTCATTGTAGTTTTTATTTGCATTCCTCTAATAATTAGCAATGTTGAGCATCTTTTCATGTGCCTATTGGCCATCTGTATGTCTTCTTTGGAGAAATGTCTGTTTAGGTCTTCTGCCCATTTTTTTGATTGGGTTTTTTTGTTGTTGTTATTGAGTTGTATGAGCTGTTTGTATATTTTAGAAATTAAGCCCTTGTCGGTCACATCATTTATAAATATTTAAGGGAGACAGATTTCTAATCTCAATCATTCACGAGACAGAATGGGGAGTTGGAGGGTCTGTGTCTGGCCTTGTCTGCAGATACAGGCAAAAGGAGAAAGGTCTGCATTTGTTCTTGTCACAGGTAAACAAGGGAGTCGTTTGCAAGTCGTATGGGGGTCATGGGAAAGAGTGGACAGCCAGACTTAGATAAGTCATGTGGGAAGAATGGTTGTTTGTGGTAGGTCATTTCTCAAAAAGGAATACAAGTAGGTAGGAGGGATTTCTTAATTGTCACTGTTTTCAGGGCTCAGGTGAAGTTCGACATTGTCAGGGGTTCTCAGTTCTGTTTGAAAACTTGCGTCCTAGATGTCCATGCCCCCGGCCACATGGCATTCTTCTGCCCCACAGAATGGCTGAGTGATGACCAAGAGAAGTGGTTCAGGGAGACATTTGGAGGTGTTGGCAGGTGTTTTGCGTGTGAGATGCAGGAGCTGGGACCCTACCTGCTGTTTCTGACAGACTTCTTAGCAAGATTAAGGGGAATGGTGATAGCATCCTGGTCGTAGGTATTGGAAGACCTGACAGTTAAATTTAAGGCTTTTGCAACAGTTTGGGAGAGATGTGCCAGGGCATTTTCCTTTGTGAGGAAGGCTCCAGGGGGTGGTTCTGAAAGGCAAAGATCATTAATGCCTGTCCCTTTCCTGTACCTCCTGAGGTCTGAGGTGTTTCCTCTTCAGGTTCTGTGTTGTTCCTCATCCTCTACTGACACAAAATCATTATGGCCCATTCTAGTAGCTATAAATTCACCTCCCCCTGCCCAATTATCTTCTACTAGTTCCCAGACCTTTCATCTGAATGGGTCAGGTACAAGAAAGACAAGGGCATTTTTATAAACTCACAGAGATCTGTTATGTTGTGCACTTTGGCCCATAGTAAGCAATGTACTGAACCAAGTAGTAATTAGCCTTGTGATCTAGGACAGTGTCCATCCAACCAGAGAATCCAGGTAGCTGAACCAGAATTAAATTTCAGTCTCTCAGGCTCCCACCCTGCTGGCTGGGCTGCCACGCAGAGGGTTACCAAGCCAGGCTGGTCTGGGGTCGCTAGGTGAAAGAAAGATTATACCCAGGAATGTTCAACGGAGGATCCCAGATTGTCAAAATATGTCCATATAACCCCTGATCACTAATTACCCAGGGAGCAGCTGAAAGGAACTGATTACTTTCTGGGGAGAGCCATATTCATTGACCCAACTGCTTTACTAGGGTGTGTGGACCAGAAGGAGGCAAGGGTGATAGAGTCTGAAATCCTTTTGAGTCCATTTCTGAGGAGGCCATTCCAACACTCGACAATACCAGATGCTGGTGGATGGTTGGGGAGTGTGGAAGTCCATCAGATACCTTGACTATCAGCCTATCATCACATGGCTTTTGCAGTAAAAGGTGTACCGTTTTCAGGCTGCAGATAAATAGTCCAGGATGCCGAAAACTTGACACAGAATAATTCTAAGGGCCGCAGCGGTGTGGCTGGAGTCAGCTGAGCAGACTGCAACACTTCAACCTGAAAAAATGTCAACAATGGTGCAACAGTGGTGACATCCCTGAGAGCAGGCTCTTGAGGTGTGATGCTGTATGCCAGGAGCAGGCGGGCCCACAATTCATGCAGTGTGTCCTTCCTCATCCCAATGGGTCATCTTTTAGAAGGAGTCATGTTTTGGCAGGCAATGGTAGCTTCTGCGTCAGAAAGCTATAGTCTTGCAATTTGTGCCCAGTCTGTGATGATGGTTGTGTTGCCATGTCCGTGTGAAGATGGATGCAGAAAAGCAATAGCAGTAATATAGGCCCTGAAGGCTCCATCAGCAGTGTGATTCCAGTCAGTATCATCAGAGACTGGACCCTTACCATGGGCACCTACGTGGGTGACCCAGACCGTTCAATTAGTAGCCTTGTTTTGTTTCCATGGCCCACGATACCAAAGAAGGCTGCCCAGTCTCCCAGCCTGTAGTCTTCCAAGTGGGAGACTGAACAGCTGGACATTGGCAATAGCTTAAGAGTCAATAGATATCAAAGGGAATATTGGCCAGAGTTACAAGCATAGGCTTGAGTTCTGCCTGCTGAGGGGAGTGCTCACATCCATCCTCAGTTCTACTAAGGTTGAACAGCCACAGAGCCTGGTAGAAACCATTAGATTCCAGCTTAGACCACTCATTAGTGGATCAGGTCTAGGCATTTGAGGGATCTTCTATGAATCGAGTGCCCCATGAAGCCCAGCAGCCTTGCTCCACGGTTGGCAGAGTGGGAAACAGATTTTCCCCCAAAGGGAAAATCTGTCCCATTTTCATGTGAAGCCAGGCCAGCTGTGCTCTTGAATATATTCTTTCCTTTTGACAAATGAGGCTTTTGGGCCCTTCCCATCTTGTTAGTCATCGAGTCTGAATTGACCTACCCCCAAAGGGGAGTATCAAGCTGGAGGGTTTGCAAGGCCTCCATGAGTCAGGTGTTCAGTTTCAACAAGGGCCCAGTAGTAAGCTAATAGCTGCTTTTCATAAGGGGTATAGCTAGTAGGTGTGTAAGGAAGACGACAAAGCCTGTACCTTAGGGGGCTTTTCCAAACGGAGGCTGCCCCCCGTTGCTAGCAGCCCCAGTAGGCAACACCGTCAGTTACACGGACTGGTAGCTCAACAGGGTCATTTAGGCTTTGGGGACCCTGAAGGCAGAGAGCAGAGAATGTGCCACAGCGTGCCGGACAGCATCCTACACTGACCGTTGGTTTGGGCCTCACTCAAAAGACATTGTGGTTTAGCCAACATAAAGGATCAAATAGAATGTCCAGGTGAGGCACATATTGTCTCCCATTCCCAAAGAGCCCAGTGTGATGTTGGGCTTCCTTTTTGGCATAGGGTTCAAAGAGATAGAAGTTTTTCTTTGATTGCAAGAGGGATAGAGCATCGTCCATCCACCCAGAGGTCCCAGACACTTTAGTCGAATTTTGTCAGGGTTTACCAGCGACCTCTGATGGCAAAGGCGTAATAATACTGTGGGCGGAGCCATTGAAATTAAGGCTTCCGACTGGCTAACCAAGAAGACTTCATCTATATAATGAAAAGTTTGGACAGCAGAGGGTAGAGGCAGTCTCGCCAAAGCCTGACCCACTCACTGGTGTGAAACGCCGAGGTACTCTCATTACTTCTGGGAGAGCACTGCCAACGTATATGGAAGGCCTTGCCATGTGAATGCAGATTGGTCGTGGTCCTTGGTGTCAAGAACTGTGTAGGGGCTGAGATTTTACCCTGCTAGTGAGCTAAGAAGTTGGCTTGCCACAGTTTCAAGTATGTTGACAGAGGCCATGAGACTCCTGAGTCAGTGATGGGAGACTTTATTTGTCACAGAAAAATCAGTAGCCAGAGTCAGCATGGTTGCATGTTAGGGAAAAAAAATTAAATCTCATAGCAACCCAGGAAATATAAATATGCAAATATAAAATAGAAAGAAAATTGTTTTGTTATTGAATAAGCATCAAAGCAGACCACAGTGTGCATCACAAGCAATTAGCTAAAGAGATTGCAAAGACAGAAAGAAATCTCACCCTTTTCTGGGACAGAGCAGGTAGAGTCCATTACCTGTTTGTTTTCAAGATAAATGATAACTTATCAAGTCCTCATGCAAGAGGACTTGACAGGACAATTCAGTCTACATTCTTTCATAGTTCATCCTAAGTTCACCTGGTAATGGGAGTGGCCATCTGTGCTAGTTAATTGCCTTTATCTAAAGGCAAAATCAAACTGCTCCTGTCTCTATGACAAGCAGGTAGTTCCAGCTTAGAGCCAGGTGCCTAGGCTAAGCTCCCAGGGTGACAGGGAGATAGGGTGCTATCTTTCTTCCTTGTTATTTACATGTCAATGAGGTGTCTCCCAGACCCTTAAGAAAAACATTCCTGGGTTATAATGCTGACAAAAGGCTTATTTAACCTTTTAAAAGATTTACATACATATAAAAGGGGCAGAGGGAGGATTTACAAATACCAGGTTTCTCAAGGAAATACTCTAAGAAAAGGGAAGCGGTGTGGGGGGGGGAGTCTCCTCTTTTGGCAACAGGGAAAATTCCATTTCTTTTAATCCTTACAACTTTCCTTTTATAATAACACCACACTTTTCTAATTATCTCACTGCATTTTCTACCTTTCTGTGGGCAGTTTGCTGCCACCTAAATATCTAGTAAGTCCACAAAATAGCTAAGCACAGCAATTAGGAAAATTACCATAGGGTGAATTTTAAAAGTCAGTGCAATATATGTGTTGGGGAAAAAAACCTTTAAATATGTCTTACCAGTAGTTAAAGCACATTCTTGATTAGCAATGTGCAAAAGCTCTCTGTTCCTCATACGTTACTTTTACAAGCTGTTGTATTATCTTTATTCCTTGCTCTTTCAAATGATGAATTATTTAAGTATTATTTTGTAGTGCCTTATGAAGTCTTACCCAGTCCAAGGCCAAGGAGTAGCTCTCTGGGGGCCTGATAATTAATTTTTGTTTGTTTGTTTTTTGATGTGGACCATTTTTAAAGTCTTTATTGAATTTGTTACAATATTGCTTCTGTTTTATGCTTTGGTTTTTTGGCTGGGAGGCATGTGGGATCTTAGCTCCCTGACCAGGTATCCAACCTGCACCCCCTGCATTGGAAGGTGAAGTATTAATCACTGGACCACCAGGGAAGTCCCTAATTAAGATTTTTTTGTGGCTGCTTCCCACTAGCTATCGGTTTTACGTTTGGTAGTGTATATATGTCCATGACACTCTCTCACTTCGTCCCAGCTTACCCTTCCCACTCCCCGTGTCCTCAAGTCCATTCTCTACATCTGCGTCTTTGTTCCTGTCCTGCCCCTAGGTTCTCCAGAACCATTTGTTTTTAGATTCCATATATACCGTGTAGCATACGGTATTTGTTTTTCTCTTTCTGACTTACTTCACTCTGTATGACAGTCTCTAGGTCTATCCACCTCACTACAAATAACTCAATTTCGTTTCTTTTTATGGCGGAGTAATACTCCACTGTATATATGTGCCACATCTTCTTTATCCATTCATCTGTCTGTGGACGCTTAGGTTGCTTCCATGTCCTGGCTATTGTAAATAGTGCTGCAATGAACATTGGGGTACATGTGTCCTTTTGAATTATGGTTTTCTCAGGGTATATGCCCAGTAGTGGGGTTGCTGGGTCATATGGTAGTTCTATTTTTAGTTTTCTAAGGAACCTCCATGCTGTTCTCCATAGTGGCTGTCTCAATTTACATTCCCACCAACAGTGCAAGAGGGTTCCCTTTTCTCCAGCATTTATTGTTTGTAGATTTTTTGATGATTGCCATTCTGACTGGTGTGAGGTGATACCTCATTGTAGTTTTGATTTGCATTTCTCTAATGATTAGTGATGTTGAGCATTCTTTCATGTCTTTGTTGGCAATCTGTATATCTTCTTTGGAGAAATGTCTATTTAGGTCTTCTGCCCATTTTTGGATTGGGTTGTTTGTTTTTTTTTGATATTGAGCTGCATGAGCTGCTTGTACATTATG
Organism: Aethalodelphis obliquidens; assembly: GCF_003676395.1. NCBI lineage: Eukaryota > Metazoa > Chordata > Mammalia > Artiodactyla > Delphinidae > Aethalodelphis > Aethalodelphis obliquidens. The sequence goes on from NW_020838015.1 coordinate 9,042,458, forward strand.
GAGATTAGTCTTTGTCAGTTGCTTCATTTGCAAATATTTTCTCCCACTCTGAGGGTTGTATTTTCGTCTTGTTTATGGTTTCCTTTGCTGTGCAAAAGCTTTGAAGTTTCATTAGGTCCCATTTGTTTATTTTTGTTTTTATTTCCATTTCTCTAGGAGGTAGGTCAAAAAGGATCTTGCTGTGATATATGTCATAGAGTGTTCTGCCTATGTTTTCCTCTAAGAGTTTTATAGTGTCTGGCCTTACATTTAGGTCTTTAATCCATTTTGAGTTTATTCTTGTGTATGGTGTTATGGAGTGTTCTAATTTCAGCTCGGTGCTTTGTGACCACCTAGAGGTGTGGGATAGGGAGGGTGGGAGGGAGGGAGACGCAAGAGGGAAGAGATATGGGGATATATGTATATGTATAGCTGATTCACTTTGTTATAAAGCAGAAACTAACACACCATTGTAAAGCAATTATACTCCAATAAAGACGTTAAAAAAATAAAAAGAAAGAAAAGATTTTTTTTTCTTATAAGCCCAATGAATTTCTCCCGAGTTCCTGTCGTTCAGTAATTAACATCACACGGACATAACGTAGCCCTGCAGTAATGGTTCCATCTCCCCAAATAGTATTTCCCAGATGCAAAACACAGAGACAGCCATGGTCATTTCTAGTATATTATTATGAGGCACTCTTTGAAGGGTACAGATTGAACTTCCAGTGCTTAATGTAGTTTTAATTATTTTAAGTCTTGAGGAACAACCCAGCCTATGGGCCGTTGCTTGCATTGGTCCAAATCAATAACAGGCATGTGAATCTCCCTGAATAATAGGCATCTACTTTTGTTTATCCATACTGGGACTGGAGAGAACTTGCATCCTAAAATTAATACAGTGACATAAGACCTATCTTCTGCAGTCGCTATCTATAAATGCCAGGTTTCTGTTTGTCTATTAATTAGATGCTGTTTTAAACCATTCTTCTGTCCCTTCTGGTATAGTCATAGTGCAATACCTGTTTGTTCCCTTGAATATGCTGTAATTCTGAACTAGTGATGCTATCCTAGAGTTATTTGATAGCTAACTGCTCCTGGACTGTACAGATGAGTGGCTCTGAGACCTATGTGGTGATTTTTTTGCCCCATCATTAAATTATTCCAAACAGTCCAATTCCAGAATTTTCTCAGTTTCCATTTGACTTGAGTTTCCATGGCTTTTAAACATCTTGCATGATGTGATTCCATGCAGTTTGCCATTGTATTATGTGTTTTTGTAGTTATCCCAAAGCACCAAGTTTATTATTCAAAATCTCATTACCAAAAGAGTTAGCTATACCTGTGCCTGTTCCTGTTTCTTCCAGGATTGTATTCCGATAAGCCTTCTTTTGCCCTTGTGTGGTCCCAAACAGGCCCCTTAAACAGATTCCATAGTGGGAGGGCTCAGGGATACAAGTCTAGTTGTGAAGACTGATTTTAGCCTCAGATATATTAAGAGAAACTATCCACCTATAATCCTAGGAGCTATTAAAATAGACTCAGGGCATTACCATGTTCCAAACGTAGTAGGGAGATCTCGTTTATATATATCTTACAGGGTCTGTTGATAGGATTCTTACCAGTTTTTATGATGTAATTTACCATCACTATCTTTACAGCTATCAGTAGTCTTATTGAACCAAACCCTTACCATAGTAAAGGCAAGAGAACAGTTCCCTAGTAGGATTACTCCTACAGTTCTCTTGATTGTAGTATAGTTAAGAGAGTTCTTTCTTCTATAACGATCCTTCCAGTCAAACTAGTTAAAACATTTTTGTGTCAAATTTAGGGCTGGAGTATCTTGATGCATATTAGTTACTTTACTTTGGTATTATAAAAAATTACTAATGAATATGGTTCCACCTTTACTCTGCCAATAATTGACTTGTTTGACTTAAAAGTCCAGATGATGTCTATTCTGAGAATACAATATGGAGTTGATTAGAAATATGTAATTGTGGAGACCATTACTTGGAGTATAGAAAAAAAAGCAGTGTAATATGTGTTTTCTAGTAAAATCTGATTCTTAGGTAGTTGAAATAACTCTGCTGTGACTAGGACAGCAAGGCAGTTATGAGAATGGTAATGTTTGCTTGTAGGGGAGGAAAAAATAATTTTCTTTCTACCCTTCTAAGTTCTTGGCTGAGACCCCTTTAATAAAAGATAAATTAATAAGAGAAAACAAGTTTATTAACTTACATACCTCTTGTATATATGGGAGATACCCAGGGAACAATGAGTCACTCAAAACGGTGGCTTAGAATTCCGGCTTATATAGTATCTTCAGCAAAGAACAATAAATTTATGGGGAAACGACAGGACAAAGGAAAGCAGTTTTAGGTTTCCAAGGGCAGCATACTGTGGGAACATAAATATATGGGAGAAGGCTAATGGTAGATAAAGGCTAGTTAATAAAGTTTGTTATGTAGGTGCCATCTCCAGGCTGATAGGGTCTAAAGTTGCCTCCCGTGATTAACTTTTGTCCTTCCTGGGAGAGAGGAGAGGAGAGACACCTTTGAAAATTTATATCTTTTTTAAAAAAATTTTTATTGGAGTATAGTTGGTTTACAATGTTGTGTTAGTTCCTGCTGTACAGCAAAGTGAATCAGTTATACATATACATATATCCACTCTTTTTTAGATACTTTTCTCATATAGGTCATTACAGAATATTGAGTTGAGTTCCCTGTGCTATTCATTGATCCTTATTGGTTATCTATTTTATATATAGTAGTGTGTATATGTCAGTCCCAATCTCCCATGAAAATTTATATCTTACTTTTAGGCAAATGGGAGGGCAGGGAGCTTTTCTTGTACCTGCTTCTTCTCAACTGCATTCAGCTCAAAATAATCCTTATGCCAAAGTGACATATTCTGCTACTCTTCAACCTCACTTCAGTTGAGCTCAATACCAGTATCAGTCACTCTAGAAAACTTAAGTTTCAAGTCCTTTGTGGGAGCGACAGTCCAGTCCTCCTGAGGTACTGGCTTCATAGGGAAAGCATGAATCCAACTGTATTTTTTCTTTTACTTGGAAAGATCCCTCCCAGTGTGGTGACAGCCTGTCTTTTCCTGGGACTCTTTTATGTAGATGAAATCTCCCTTTTGATAGAGGTGGCAGACTTTCCAGGGGGTCTTTCCAGGTTCTTATGACTTTATGTCTCAGGGTTTCTGGGGAAGAGAGAAACCCTTTTAAGAATTGAATATGATTATGGGAAGATTCAGTTAAATTAGGCACAGGACATGGTCTCAGACCAAAATTCATAGGCCTGCTAAACATAAGTTCAAAGAGAGTGATTTCATGCTTGCTGGCAAGGGTTGCTCTAATTTTTAACAAGCTAGTGGTAAAGCTGTAGGCCTTTTTAACCCTAATTGGTTGCTGAATCTTGGCCAATGAGTTTCTTTAGAGTTTGATTCATTTGCTGTACATGTCCACAGGAATAAGAATGATAGGCTATATGATAGCTTGTAGAAATCTGTAAACATTTTTGTAATTCCTGAACAGCAGTGGAAATAAATTGACTTTTTCTGTCTGATTCAACGTGCTCTGGTATCCCCAAAGTGGAAATTACGTTTATTAAGGGAACCTATACCATTGCCTGAGCACTGGCTTTTTGAAGAGAGGAAAACTTCAGGCCATTCTGACATCATACACACCATAAGTAGACAAAACCTCCTATGTTCTGCAAGCATAACTTCTATGAAATCCAACTGCCAGCAGTTCCTGTTGGATGGGAAGTTGGTTGGGGAAAACGTCTGGTGCTTACCTTGGGAGTGGCCTGCAAAGAATTCTGCTGACAGATAGCACATCTCTTTAATATGTTTTGAATAAGTTCATCTCTTTGGTAGGTGTAGTGAGAGTCTTTAAAATGCCTTTACCAATGGTGAAAAACTGAAACCATTTCCACTAAGATCAGGAACAAGACAAGGTTGCCCACTCTCACCACTGTTATTCACCATAGTTTTGGACGTTTTAGCCACAGCAATCAGAGAAAACAAAAGAAATAAAAGGAATCTAAATTGGAAAAGAAGAAGTAAAGCTGTCACTGTTTGCAGATGACATGATACTGTACATAGAGAATCCTAAAGATGCTACCAGAAAACTGCTAGAGCTAATCAGTGAATTTGGTAAAGTAGCACTTCCGGGGGCTGGAATGGGGGAAGGGCTCTCCCACCTCCATGGCCTCCTTGCCTCCCCAGGGAGAGGGGAAAGGAGTCAGCCAGCTGTCAGTGCTAGAAGCTTCAGGATCACGCGCTCGGACAGCGGACTTTCTCTAAGAGCCCGTGCGCCCATCCTCAACCAGGAGAAGACGCTCAACCTCCCACATGTCCCGTCCACCTGGGTTTCAGAGGATCTTGTCTTCTGACCCGGAGGCAAAGGGATTGAAGCCATCGCCTTCCTCCCTTACTAGAAACACAAGAAGAAGCTGAGAGTGAAACACAAGAAGAAGCTGAGAGTTACGTGGCCGGATCAACCCAGGCTCCCAGTGCAGTGTTAGGACTGAGGGCCCCAAGGGGGAAAGTGGGAGACTCGCCCCTTCCAGCTCATTCGCACCTGCTCCCTCCGCCCTGCTGTGGGTCGGGCTCTCTGCCAGGGTGGCCTACCCCTTGCGTAGCTTTTGTGATTTGATGTACTAAGTGGGCAGGTTACAGGTGTGGTGCAGGAGTCCTGAGGTTTTGCTGCTGTATACTTTTTTTCTTAAGATTTTGGTTTGTCAGGTTTGCTATGCTCATTTCACGCAGCGAGGGTTTTCTTGTGCCCGAGACGGCCACGGCCAGCAGGAGTGAGCTTTATTGTGTGAAGAGTTCAGGGAGGTCTGTGTCTTTATGCCTGTCTTACCCCTAAGTACTTCATGACCTTTTTTTTTTTCTTAGATTCCATATATATGTGTTAGCATACGGCATTTGTTTTTCTCTTTCTAACTTACTTCACTCTGTATGACAGACTCTAGGTCCATCCACCTCACTACAAATAACTCAATTTCATTTCTTTTTATGGCTGAGTAATATTCCATTGTATATATGTGCCACACCTTCTTTATCCATTCATCTGTTGATGGACACTTAGGTTGCTTCCATGTCCTGGCTATTGTAAATAGAGCTGCAATGAACATTGTGGTACATGACTCTTTTTGAATTATGGTTTTCTCAGGGTATATGCCCAGTAGTGGGATTGCTGGGTCATATGGTAGCTCTATTTGTAGTTTTTTAAGGAACCTCCATACTGTTCTCCATAGTGGCTGTATCAGTTTACATTCCCACCAACAGTGCAAGAGTGGGGGAAGGGTAAGCTGTGACAAAGTGAGAGAGTGGCATGGACATATATACACTACCAAACATAAAATAGATAGTGGGAAGCAGCCGCATAGCACAGGGAGATCAGATCAGCTCAGTGGTTTGTGACCACCTAGAGGGGTGGGATAGGGAGGGTGGGAAGGAGGGAGACGCAAGAGGGAAGAGATATGGGAACATATGTATATGTATAACTGATTCACTGTGTTATAAAGCGGAAACTAACACACCATTGTAAAGCAATTATACTCCATTAAAGATGTTAAAAAAAAAAAGAGTTCAGGGAGGGAGGTGCCAGCCTGGGGTATCAGTTCCCAAAACGAGGGTGACGGTACCGTTCTGAACACTTCACTCACTCGCCTTTTACTTGGGCCGCCCGACTTCCTGTTCTCACTAGAAAGAGAAGTAATTTTCCAAACGAGGAGCAGGCCAAACACCGAAGGAGCTGGGCTTGCCGGCCGCTTCCCACCCTGCAAGAGCTAGCGTGGTTGGTTTGGGGTTTGGTTTTCACAATTTCTGAGTTAAAACTGCAGACCGCTTCTGCCTCCCAAATCCCGCACGAGGGCACAGGTGCGTGGCGAGCATCCCAAGTGGCTGTAGCCATGTTTTAGCTGCTTGGAGACAGACAGTGGTGTTGAGGATGACACGGCCTGTCAGAAAATACCGGTTGAGGCAGACTTCTTGTATGCATATTCTACAGCACCTGGTTACTATTCCTGGCGAAATTCAAAGGACGGATCCTGGTTCATCCAGTCACTTTGTGCAATGCTGAATCAGTACGCTCACAAGCTTGAGCTTATGCATACTCTCATTTGGGTTAACCGAAAGCTAGCGATAGAATTCGAGTCCTTTTCCACTGATTCTGCTTTTCACGCAAAGAAACAGATTCCTTGTATTGTGTCTATGCTCACAAAAGAACTGTTATTTTTAATCACTAAAGAAATGGATGATTTTTTTTTAATTTGTATGCCAAGTGAGGAAACGGTGTAACTGATACTATATTTTCCTCTCTCATTTAAATCTAATCTAATCCCCCAGGTGATACTTGGAAACATGTCACTTTCATAGAAATAAAACTACTATGAAGCTACTTCAGACACAATCAGGTAGTTGAAATTGAATTTAAGAATAAATAAAAATGGATAGTGGTACAGTCATTATGAGAGGATTGTAAATTAACAGCTCTCATAATTAGTAAGTTTTAGTGCTTATGCTATGCTACAGATTTTCAAGGAATTATGGAAGAAGTTAAACATTGCAGTAATGTATTTCATTGATATGGATATGTTGTTGTATCAGAGAATGTGTTATGGTTTTTGTCAAACTATAGAAATGATGATGTGGAATAATGTATCCTAGAAATTGGTGGTCCATGTGCGTGGTCAAAGGCTTGAAGACCTTGATCTTAGAATTAGTATTTGGAGATAAGACAATGGTATTTTTACATCACTTCTCTGAGCACATGGTTTTTTGATGCATGTCTTTGTTGTTAAAAGAAAAAATCATGTTTAGTATTGAAAAAGGAACTAAATGTTTTAATTGAAAATGTGTGAGAAAACTAAGTTGACGCTCTCAAGGTTAAATGCAACATTAACAGAGGGAGACAGAGTTAGGACTATAAGATGCTGAAATGCAACTCTTCCCACTAGCTGCTGGGCCTCGCATTCCCACAGAATATCTGAAGGGCTCTTATGTCAAAACCTCAAACTTTGATCACACTGATAGCAGCATGAATTGAAGAAACTCTGTAGGAACATACTAAAATACAACTTGCAGAATACACAGTGAGGTGTAAGGAAGAAACAGTAAATCAAGCATCTGGGCACTCCGTAATTAGAAGAATAGTTGGAGGTTGAACAGGGACACAGCGCAGCCTATGTGATGAAGGCAGAGCCATAGACTGCGGCTTCAGGAAAAGGAATGCTGGCTAATTATCTTCATAGGTACTGGTGTGCGTGGAGGATGCTCCCAAGGCAAGAAGCTCCAAGAAAGTGAACCAAATCAAACTTCTGAAATGGAAATTTTCCAAAGATGGTGAGAGTCATAATAAAAATCATAGCACTCTTTTTTTTTAATTTTTCAATGATGGCTTTTAACTGGATGTTAAATCAAATTCTTATCTGCCTTTTTGTAGATAGCACATTATATAAAATACACTTAGCACCACTACCAATGTAACGGATACACTGAATAACAGTTCACTTCTCACTTTACACTGAGGGGGAGAAGGGCTGCGGTTGTCAGCCTGTCAGAAATTAAGTATGTAAATTAATGCTTAAGTGTATGAATTTGAATATGATTTACAAGAGGCTTGGAGTGTTGTTGGGGGGAAATACTGAGGTGTCTCTCTCCCCTTCAAGGTTAACACGTGCTCAGTGACCTTTACAGACTGCATGCGGGCATGGGTGTGCCCATGTGTGCACTTGGCCACCGAGCTTTGGCCGGGAGCTGAAATACTCATGAAGAGCAAATCCTGGACTCCTTCTGGAACGCCCCTTTCTGCCATCCATGAATGTCAGCCCATAAAAGCAATTTCATTAGCATTTCCTCATTTTCCAATATAAGCAGTGAGTGTGGCCTGATAATATGGGCCCTCATCCATCCTTTGCAGAGTATGGGAAAAATCATAGCACTCTTTGTAGTAAAATTTTTCAGCATGTTAAGTTGTATTCTGTTGACATTTACAATCAAAGGAGAATGATACTGTTATGATCATATACTGTTCTCTGAAATGAATGGACCATGGCACCCAGGACTTTATCAGTCATCCAGTCTTCCCTCCTTTGGTGCCAGGGAAACTGAAGGCCAGAGAGGAGAAGCAGCACAGCCCCCAGCCAGGGAGGCCTGGCTCCGAGCCTTCTAGCTCAGGAGGTGTTGAGCTGTCCCTGCATCGCTGTATCCTGCTGGTTTTCAGTCTGACATTTCCTGTGAGCTTTCTTTTTTTTTTTTTCTTTAAAGCAAGATTTATTACTAGAGATATTTCATAATATAAAAGAGCCAATTTAACAAAACAATATAAAAATTTTATATCTGTACACAGCTAATAACATAGCCTCAAGATAATAAAACATAAACGGAGAAAAAAAGAGAAATAATCAAATCCATACTCAGTGGAAAATTTAACATACCTCTTTCAGTTACTGAAAGAAAAAACAGGCAAAAATTCAGTAGATATAAAAGACCTGAACAACATAATTAATGAACTTGAGCCAACAAAAATATATAGAGCACTGTAACCAACAACTTCTGGGTACATATTCTTTTCAAGAGCACAAGGAATGATTATAGAAATAAACCACATGCTGTGCAATAAAGTTTTTAATATGTCATTTTAAATTATCATTCAGCTAAAAATATTTTTAAATTTCCTTTTTTTGTCCCATGAATTATTTAGAATCCTGTGAGCTTTCTTTTGCTAAAAGAAACGAACTCACATTTATAAATGAGAGCTATTTGTTTTGACTATGTCTGTAACTTTTTCTAAGTGAAGCATGTAGTGGTATCTTAAGGTGTGTTCCTGTGTGGCAGTTTTATAAAAAATTTGTTATTATGAATTTTTATTCCCAAATATAAATTTTAACTTAAAAATATAAAACTAAAACACTTCAGTGGTGATCTATTACTAAAAGAATTCATACTATTTCATGATCAGACTCCAGCCTACTTCCTTGGATTTTTTTTTTCTCATAATTGCCTCCTTGACATATTATATAATCTCTCCTTTTCACAAAGCTGTTCGCTCTTTCCTTAATTACTGTGTATTTTCCTGTCTCCACACCAATTTCTTCGTCTTTTCTGGAAAACATTTTCCCTCACTTATCTCTATCACACTTATTTTTTCCAGGATTCAGTTTAAACTGTACCAGCTCTATGGAACCTAAACCTACATCCCCAGTAGAATCAACTGTTTTCTCTTTGGGGCCCACATTGTACCCTGAATATATTTATAATATGCACTTTTTTGTGTGTTTTTTGAAATGAGTTATATTTGAACGACATTGAATTACCCAGATCTTAAATGGTATAGTTTAATGAATTTTGACAAATATGTATACCCATCACTCAAATTAAAATATAGACCATGTCCATCACCCTTGAAGGTTCCCCCTTAATCAGTCAATATCCTCCCCCTGAGGCAATCATTGTTAATATTTTTAATCCCTATAGATTAGCCCTGCTGGTCCTTGATTGTCATATAAATAGAATCATACGGTTTGTGTTTGGCTCTGTGTTTGGCTTCTATTTGTAAATTTTTGAGAGTCATCCAGGTTGTTTGTTCTACCAGTAGCTCTTTCTTTTTTATTGCTGAATATTCAGTTATATGAATATGCTATAATTTGTTTATGCATTTACCTGCTGATGAACATTTGGAATGTTTCTAGTTTTTTTATCATGATAAATCCTGCTATAAATATTCTTGTGGAAGTTTTCTGAGGATATATTGTTGTCATTTCTTTTTAGTATCTACCAAGGAATGGAATTGCCAGATTACAGGCTGGTGTATATTTAACTTTATTAGAAACTGCCAAACCAGGGACTTCCCTGGTGGGGCAGTGGTTAAGAATCTGCCTGCCAATGCAGGGGACACAGGTTCGATCTCTGATCTGGGAAGATCCCACATGCCGTGGAGCAACTAAGCTCGCACGCTACAACTACTGAGCCTGCATGCCCTAGGGCCCACGTGCTGCAACTACTGAGCCCGCACGCTTTAGGGCCCACGTGCCACAACCATTGAGCCCGCGTACCTAGAGCCCATGCTCCGCAACAAGAGAAGCCACCACAATGAGAAGCCCGGGCACCACAACGAAGAGTAGTCCCTGCTCAACACAACTAGAGAAGGCCTGCGCACAGCAGCGAAGACCCAACACAGCCAAAAAAAAAAAAGAAAGAAACTGCCAAACAAGTTTCCAAAGTGATAGTTCAGTTTTACATTTCTACCAGCAATTTTTCAGTTTTTTTTAATTTTAGCTTTGAAAGTGAGTGTATAGTGCTATCTTAGTGTAGTTTAAATTGCATTTCCCTTATAACTAATGATGTTGAACATCTTTTAATATACTTTATTGGTATGTCTTTTTCATGTGTGTCTGTTCAAATATTTTGCCCATTTAAAAAAATTGGGTTACAGGCTTCCCTGGTGGTGCAGTGGTTGAGAGTCTGCCTGCCAATGCAGGAGACACGGGTTCGTGCCCCGGTCTGGGAGGATCCCACATGCCGCAGAGCGGCTGGGCCCGTGAGCCATGGCGGCTGAGCCTGCGCGTCCGGAGCCTGTGGTCCGCAACGGGAGAGGCCACGGCAGTGAGAGGCCTGTGTACCGCAAAAAAAAAAAAAAAAAAAAAAAAAATTGGGTTACATGTCTTTTTCTTTTTGCTTTGTAGGAGTTCTTTATACATTCTTAATATGGGTGTTTCGTATACATATTGCAAATATGTTCTCCCAGTCTGTGTCTTGGCTTTTTGTTTTCTTAATGACATCTTTTTTAAATTTTTATTTTATTGAAGTATAGTTGATTTACAATGTTGTGTTCAACATTTCTGCTGTACAGCAAAGTGATTCAGTTATACATATATATATTCTTTTTCACATTCTTTTCCATTATGGCTTATCACAGGATATTGAATATAATTCCCTGTGCTCTACAGTAGGACCTTGTTGTGTATCCATTCTGTATGTAATAGTTTGCATCTGCTAACCCCAAACTCCCAATCCATCCCTCCCCCACTGCCCCTCCCCATTGGCAACCACAAGTCTGTTCTCTATGTCTATGAGTTAATGACATGTTTTGATGAGCAGAAGTTTTAATTTTGATAAGGTCCCATTTATCAAAATTTTCTTTTGTGGTTGTTGCTTTTTGTACTATGTCAAGAAATCCTTGCTTGTCCCAGCATTGCAAAGATGTTCTCTTATGTTTTCTTCTGGGGCATTTTTAGTTTTAGTTTTTATGTTTAGGTCGATAATACAGCTTGAATTAATTTTTTGTTGACTTTTTCTGTCATTTGTTTTCTATTTCATTAATTTTTTTGATCTTTGCTAGTTCTTTTACCTTCTTTGGGTTCATTTGGTCTTTTACTTTCTAGCTCCTTGAGGTTAAATTTTAGGTCATTGATTTTAGACTCTTTTCTAATATAAGCATTTAAAGCTATAAATTTCCTTCGAAATTTATCTTTATTTGCTTCATGCAAATTTTGATTTTTTTTAGTAAGCAGCCTTCTAAGTTGGCTGTCAGTGATCCCCACTTCTCGGTATTCATACCCTTGTGTAATCCACTCCCCTTTGTATGTGGGCTGGACCTAGTGACTTGCTTCTAAGAAACCGAATAAGGTAAAAGTGTTGGGATGTCACTTATGTGATTAGGTTATAAAAGACTGTAACTTCCATCTTGCTGGCACTCTCTCTCTCTGGTTCTTCTTGTTTGCTGGCTTTGATGAAACAAGCTGCCATGTTGTGAACTTCCCTATGGAGAGATCCACGTGGCAAAGGACTGAGGGCAGCCACTGGCCAACAGTCAATAAGGAACTGAGTCACTCAGTACAACAGACCTCGAGAAACTGAATGTTATCAACAACCACTTGCCTGAGCTTGGAAGTGGGTCATTCCAAGTCAGTGTTCAAGATGAACGTAGCCCTGGCCAACATCTTGATTGCAGCCTTGTGAGAGATCCCAAGTGAGAGGACCTATTTAAGCCACACCCGGGCCCCTGACCCACTGTGAGATAACGGATATTGTTGTAACTCACTAAGTTTTCGGGTAATTTGCTATGCATCAGATAGAAAGCTAACACAGATTTTGGTACTGGGAGTAGGGTGTTGTCATAACACACCTAAAAATGTGGGAATATCTTTCAAACTTGGATGTGGGTGGAGGCTGGAAGGATTTTAAGGAGCATATTAGAGAAATCCTAAATTGCCTGAATAGACTATTAGTTGAAATTTGGACTATAGGATGCCGATGAAGGCTCAAAAGGAAGTGAAGAACATGTTTTGGAAACTGGAGGAGCTTATGTGATAGAAACTTAGCAACACTGTCGTCTGCAGTTATGTGGAAAGTAGAGAATTGTGCTTCATGAACTTGGTGATCTATCTAATATTTCCAAGAAAAGTGTTGAAGGCATCAAGTTTCTTGCTGCTTTTAGCAAAATATGAAAGGAGATAAATTGAGAGAAAGACTGTCAAACACAAAGGATCCAGGACTTGATGGTTTTGAAAATTATTAGCCTCTTCAGATAGCACAAGATTCTAAAGTTAAGAAATAGCTCTGCGAAATTGAGCTATTTGTAATGAGGTGGATAGACCTAGAGTCTGTCATACAGAGTGAAGTAAGTCAGAAAGAAAAAGACAAATACCGTATGCTAACACATATATATGGAATTTAAGGGAAAAAATGTCATGAAGAACCTAGGGGTAAGACAGGAATAAAGACACAGACCTACTGGAGAACGGACTTGAGGATATGGGGAGGGGGAAGGGTGAGCTGTGACAGGGCGAGAGAGAGTCATGGACATATACACACTAACAAACGTAAGGTAGATAGCTAGTGGGAAGCAGCCGCATGGCACAGGGATATCGCCTCGGTGCTTTGTGACCGCCTGGAGGGGTGGGATAGGGAGGGTGGGAGGGAGGGAGACGCAAGAGGGAAGAGATATGGGAACATATGTATAAGTATAACTGATTCACTTTCTTATAAAGCAGAAACTAACACACCATTGTAAAGCAATTATACTCCAATAAAGATGTTTAAAAAAAAGAGAAATAGCTCTGAAACACTATCAGGAAAATATGATCTAGAAATAAAGCAAAAGATATGACTATACAACCTTTTCTTAAGACCTCAGATCAGAGGACCAGAGCATTCAGCCACACAAAACTCCCCTTGAAGAGATTAAGAGTGCCTCATAGATCTCAATCAAGCAAGAGGGCCTCTAGGAAGCTTAAGAGTGTGTCCCTCAGCCCTCTCAGCAGGAGTCCAAGATAAAGAATGGCTTATCTCAAACAGATCTGTAGGTGCACTTTTCGTCGAAGGGAGTGAACCCAGTGAGATTCACAGACAACTCATAAAATTTTAGAGCAAATTATATGAACAGAAACACTACCACTTTAGACTTAAAGGGATAGAGACAATACAAAAATGGAAAGATGTCAGACCTTCAAAATTCTACCGGTAGGAAGCAGACTGAGAAAACTCTTCTGCTGTCTTTCCTGAAATGCTACCTTTCAACCTTTCATGAAATAGGAAAGATGGCTCAGAGGGTGGGACCAGAAACACAGAGGGTAGTACCAAAAGCCATGAAGAACTTATCAAGGCACTCCTAAATTTGCCCAGCCAGATAAAACTTATTTTCTTCATCATTTAAAAATTTTGTAGTTTGTATTCTGTATTTTGACCTCTGTTTCTTCTGTTGAGCACTGAGTGGTCATTTTAATCACTGTTACCCTGTATGTAATATGTCTTTTTTTGTTTGTTTTCTGGCTGCTTTCTTCTTTGGTTTTCATTAGTTTGACTACACTGTGCATAGGTGTGGTTTTCTGTGGATTTATCCTGCTTGAATCTGTAAATTTATGTCTTTTACCATATTTGGGAAGTTTCTGCCTCTTATTTTTTTATATAAATTTATTTATTATTTATTTTTGTCTGCATTGGGTCTTCGTTGCTGTGTGCGGGCTTTCTCTAGTTGCGGTGAGCAGGGGCTACTCTTTGTTGTGGTGCATGGGCTTCTCGTTGCAGTGGATTCTCTTGTTGCAGAGCACAGGCTCTAGGTGCACGGGCTTCAGTAGTTGTGGCACGCGGGCTCAGTAGTTGTGGCTTGTGGGCTCTAGAGTGCAGGCTCAGTAGTTGTGGCGCACGGGCTTAGTTGTTCCACAGCATGTGGGATCTTCCCGGATCAGGGCTCAAACCCGTGTCCCCTGCATTGGCAGGCGGATTCTTAACCACTGTGCCACCAGGGAAGTCCATGCCTTTTTTATTTTTATTTTTATTTTTTGCAGTACGCGGGCCTCTCACTGTTATGGCCTCTCCTGTCGCGGAGCACAGGCTCCGGACGCGCAGGCTCAGCAGCCATGGCTCACGGGCCCAGCCGCTCCACGGCATGTGGGATCTTCCCGGACCGGGGCACGAACCCGTGTCCCCTGCATCGGCCAGCGGACTCTCAACCACTGCGCCACCAGGGAAGCCCCACTTGGTTATTTTTTTAAATTGAGGTATAATTGACATATAACATTATATTAGTTTCAGGTATATAACATGATCATTCAATATTGTATATATTGTGAAATGATCACCACAATAAGTCTAGCTAACATCCATTACCATACATAATTACAAATATTTTTCTTGTGATGAGAACTTTTAAGATTTACTTTCTTAGCAACTTTCAAATATGCAATACAGTATTATTAACTATAGTTATCATGCTGTATATTACATCCCCATGACTTCTTTATTTTATAACTGGAAGTTTGTACCTTTTGACCCCTTCACGCATTTCGCCCACCACTCACTCCTGCCTCTGGCAACCACCAACTCTTCTCTGTATCTGTGAGCTCTGTTTTCTGTTTTTTGTTTTTCTTAGACTCCACATATAAGTGAGATCATATGGAATTTTCTTTCTCTGTCTGATTTATTTCACTTAGCATAATGCCCTCAAGGTCCATCCATGTTGTTGCAATGGCAATATTTCCCTCTTTTTTATAGCTGAATAATATTCCATTGTGTGTGTATGTGTGTGTGTGTGTATGTGTGTGTGTGTATATACACACACACCACATTTTCTTTATCCATTTTTCCATTTATGGATGCTTAGGTTGATTCTATACCTTGGCTATTGTAAATAATGCTGCAGTGAACGTGGGAGTGCAGATATCTTTTTGATTTAATGTATTCATCTTCTTTAGATAGATACCCAGAAGTGGAAGTGCTGGGTCATACCTAGTTCTGTTTTTAATTTTTCGAGGAACCTCTATGTTGTTTTCCATAGTGGCTGCACCAATTTACATTTCCACCAACAGTGCACAAAGGTTCCCTTTTTCCTGTGTTCTCACTAACACTTGTCATTTCTTGTCTTTTTGATGATAGCCACTCTAACAGGTATGAGGTGATATCACATTGTGGGTTTGATTTGCATTTCCCTGATGATTAGTGATATTGAGCACCTTTTCATGTACATGTTGGCCATCTGTATATCTCTTTGGAGAAATGTCTGTTCAGATCCTCTGCCCGTTTTTTAATCAGATTTTTTGGGGTTTTTTGCTGTTGAGTTGTATGCGTTCTTTATATATTTTGCATGTTAACCCCTTATCAGATATATGATTTGCAAATATTTTTTCCCATTCAGTAGGCTGCTGTGTCATTTTGTTGAAGGTTTCATTTGCTGTGCATAATATTTTTACTTTGGTATATTCCCACTTGTTTATTTTTGTTTTTTCTTGCCTTTGCTTTTGGTGTCAAATCCAAAAATTTATCTCCAAGACTTATGTCAAGGAGCTTACCACCTATGTTTTCATCTAGGAGTTGTATGATTTCTGATCTCATGTTCTAGTCTTTAATCCATTTTGAGTTATTTTTTGCATGTAGTATAAGATAGTGCTCCAGTTTCATTCCTTTGCATGTGGCTGTCCAGTTTTCCCAACACCATATATTGAAGAGACTGTCCTTTCCCAATTTATGTTCTTGGCTCCTTTGTCATAAGTTAATTGACTTTATATGTGTGGGTTGATTTCTGGGCTTTCTGTTCTATTCTGTTGATCTGTATATTTGTTTTTATACCACCATCGAGTTACTTAATACATTCATCACCTCACAGAGTTGCTTAGTTTGAGTGTGTGTGTGTGTGTGTGTGTGTGTGTGTGTGTGTGGTGAGAACACTAAAGTTAATTTTTGTATATGGTGTGAGATGTGGGTCAAGGTTTGTTTTTTTCCTCCAAAACTCATATCCATTTGTTCCAGCACAATTTTTAAAAAAGACTTTTCCTTTCCCCCTTTGGCACCTTTGTCCCTTTCCCCTTTGGCACCTTTGTCAAAAACCAGTTGTCCATATGTGTGCAGATCTGTTTCTGGATTCTCTATTCTGTTCCATTGATATATGTGTCTGTTCTTAGATCAATACCACACTGTCTGATTATTGTAGCTTTAAAGTAAGTCTTAACATTGCATAGTATAAATCCTCCATGCTAATCTTTGCTTTGTGTATTCTAGTTCCTTTGCATAGCCATAGAAACTTTTAACATCTCCCTGTCAATTTTTACCAAAAAGTTGACAAATAATTGGCTGAACAATTAGAAGACAAATGAGTAAAGTGATATAAAATTTCAGCAGCACTCAATCAAGTTGATTTATATATTATAACTGCACCCACCAATGACTGAATATGCATTCCTTTCCAGGGACACATGAAACGTTCTTCCAGATAGAACATATGTTGAAATCATACAGAGTATGTTTTCTGACCACTATGGAATTAAATTAAAATTGGTGAAAAAAAAAAAGGCATCAAGAGAAAATGGTTATGTTTTTGAAGACTAAATGAAAGCAGCAGTAGAGGGAGCTATGTAAAGTGAAAAAAAATGTACATTCTTCCTTCTAAAAGTTATAAAACACAAATTCCCATTAAAATGAGCAACAAAATAGGATCAAGTTCAAATCCTGTACAGAAATATTATTTTTAAAAATGAAAGACTGAGGCGCTTCCCTGGTGGAGCAGTGGTTGAGAGTCCGCCTGCCAATGCAAGGGACACGGGTTCGTGCCCCGGTCCGGGAAGATCCCACATGCTGCGGAACGGCTGGGCCCGTGAGCCATGGCTGCTGAGCCTGCGCGTCCGGAGCCTGTGCTCCGCAACGGGAGAGGCCACAGCAGTGAGAGGCCCGCATACCAAAAAAAAAAAAAAAAGAAAGAAAGAAAGACTGAGTGTTGTATACAATGAATAGCAGAAATTTCCAATTAGATATTTGTATTCTGTACATTATGTATAAGTAGGTATTTAATAGGCATACCCTATGGGATATTATGGTAAAAGTTACTAAAAACAATTTTCTATCTCTTCCCTATCCCGCCATGCTGACCATGTCACCCTGAATGGGATTGTGTTGTTACAGGTGTCAGTGTCCTTTGAGGACGTGACTGTGGACTTCAGCAGGGAGGAGTGGCAGCAGCTGGATTCTACTCAAAGGCGCCTGTACCAGGACGTGATGCTGGAGAACTATAGCCACCTTCTCTCACTGGGTAAGCAGAGCCACTCTGTGAACCTACAAGGACCTTGTTATGGGTAAAATTGTGGCCCCCCCAAAGAAAATATGTTGAAGCCCTAACCCCCACTACTTCTGAATGTGACCTTATTTAGAAATAGGGTCTATCCAGAAGTAATCAAGCAAAAACAGGGTCATTAGATGGGCCCTAATCCAATATGACTGGCATCCTTATAAAAAAGGGACATCTAGACACAGAGACACAGAAACACAGAGGGAAGGCAATGTGAAGACATACAAGGAAAAGATGACCATGTGACTGGAGTGATGCATCTATAGGACAAGAAATGCCTGAGGCCACGAGAAGCCAGGAGTGAGGCATGGAACAGTTCCCTCCCTAGCACCTTCAAAAAGAGCATGGCCCTGCTTACACCTTGATTTTAGACTTCTGGCCTCCAGAACTTCAAGACAATAAATTTCTGTTGTTCTGAGCCACCCAGTTTGTGGTACTTTGTTACAACAGCCCTAGGAAACTAGCACAGCTTTCTGTACTGGGAAGTGGGGTGCTGCCGTAACAAATACCTACAAAATCCATGGAGGTGGCTTTGGAATTGGGCAATGGGTAGAGCCTGGAAAGATTTTCAGGTGCTTGATAGAAAATGTCTAGATCGCCTCAGAGAAACTGTTGGTAGAAATAGGAGTGTTAAAGGTGTTTTTGGTGAGGTCTCAGATGGAAGTGAGGAACACATAATTGGAAACTAGTGGAAAGGTGATTCTTATTATAAAGTGGCAGAGAATTTGGCTGAATTGTGGGTAGAAAACAGAAGTCGTGAGTGATGAATTTGGATATTTAGCTGAGGAGATTTCTAAGCAAAGTGTTAAAGGCAGGGCTTGGTTTCTGCTTCATACTTACAGTAAAATGCTAGAGGAAAGAGAAATTGAAGAAGGAATTGTTAGTAAAAAGGAACTAGAATATGAAGATTTGGAAAATTCTCAGCCTATCCATACTGCAAAATATAAGAAGGTGTACTCTGGAAAGAGCACCAAGGGTGTGGCTGGACAACCAGTTGCTAAAAAGATTAGGTATATGATTTGTGGATCCAGTCAACCATCTCAGAAGAAACGCTGCCAGCTTGGGCTGAAGAGGCCGGAGGCAGGGAAAAAGGAAGGAAGGCTGGGGTTCTGGGATTCTACAGACAGGAAACAGTCCAGTAAAGCTATTTGGCTATGAACACGCTTCAAGAAAAGGGATGAATGACCCCCAAAATGGTTCAGAAGCCAGCAGGGCTGTCACTGCCATCACAGGCCCAGAGGGCACAGACTGGGGAGATGCAGGGTGACTGGCTGTCACCTCTCTGTTTCCAGAAGGTGAGCCACCTAATTAGTTCCAGAGCTAAGAGGGCAGGGCCACCACCCAGGTGTGAGGTCGCCACATCTGATCTGAGGTCACACCTCTTAACATGCTCTCTTGAACTCTCTCTTCAACTGTCCCTTATGGTACTTGTTGACTATCAATTCTGAGCCAGTATTTAGCCTTAGACGGAGTTTACCGCCCACTTTAGGCACATTCTCAAGGAACACGACTCTGGGAGGACCCAGTCTCAGTGCTCCAAGGGCGGCTCCTGGCCTCATACCATCCACAGGCTGGGCCTCCATCATAAGGACTTGGGCCCCTTACGAGCAGCACTGGGAGGCAGGTGTTGCCCCTCCTTTTGTTTATGGAAAAGCCAGACACAAAAACTTACTCTTCAAGACCTTAGAAGGGATATCTCAACATGCCCCACACCACTGGACCCCTAGAAATTTCACTGCGATAGAAGGCCCCTAAATTTTTGTCAGATTTATTTCCCACCTTCTGCCACACAAATGTCTTATCCATAAGTCTAGAGTAGTTGCTCCTCCTTGCTCACTAGGTCTAATGAGCATAGTATCATCCATGTAATGGACCGATGTGATGTCCTGTGGAAGGGAAAGTTGATCAAGATCCCTGCAGACTAAATTATGACATAGGACTGGAGAGTTGATCTGCCTCTGAGGTAGGACAGTGAAGGTGTATAGCTGGCCTTGCTAACGGAGAGAAAACTGCTTCTGCTGGTCTTGACTAACAGGTATTGTTTTTTAAAAAAGCATTTGCCAGATAAATAGCTACATACCCGGTATCAAGGAGTGCGTTCATTTGCTCAAGCAACAAAACCATATCTGGTACAGCAGCTGCTGTTGGAGTCACTAGCAGGTTGAGTTTATGATAATCCACTGTCTTCTGCACAGGCCAAATAGGCACGGTGAATAGGGATGTAGTGCAACCACCACCCTGCATCCTTCAGGTCCTTGATGGTGGCAGTAATCTCTGCAGTCCTTCAAGAATGCGGTACTGCTTTTGGTTTACCATTTTCTGAGGTAGAGGCAGTTCTAGTGGCTTCCACTTGGCATTTCCCACCATAAAACGCCTCACTCCATAGGTCAGGAAACCAATATGGGGATACTGCCTGTTGCTGAGTATGTGTATTCCAGTTATGCATTCCTGGACCAGAGAAATAACCGCAAGATGGCTTTGGGGATCCACTGAGCCCACTGTGTGTGATGGACCTGAGCGAAAACTCCATTGATCACTTCACTTTTATAAGCCCCTACGCTGTCTGGTGGGCCACAGTGATGTTTTGGGTCTTTTGGAATTAGTGTCAGTTCAGTGCTAGGGTCCAGTGATATCTGGCAAGCCTCATTGTTTTTTTCCCCAACGCACAGGTACCCTGTAAAGGGCTATAGGTCCCTTTAGGGAAGGTTGGGAGAAAGGTTAGTAGTATAAATTTTTGGCAGTGTCATGGGTTCCTTCCTTCAGGGACCCAGCCTCCCCTTCATTCAAAAGTGTTCATTCCGGGTATATAAACTGGCTCAAGTCTGAGAATTGATTGAGGAGCCAGGACTCTGTGTTTTGATGTTTCAAGTTAGACTTCTGTTCACTTGACCTAGGACTCTTCTCCTTATACAGGTCAAGTAAGAATTTAGTAGATTGCCCACCTGTTTCTTTTCTAGGGATGTCAGGATCAACTAGCCAACCCCATAGATCTCTGTGAATTGGACTTTTTGTTTGTTTGTTTGTTTTTTTGGGCAGCACAGAAAGTTTGTTTTATTTCTAATGTATATTAAAGACATGTATGCATTTTTTCCTATTTGACAGTAGTATGGTATATGAGAAAGAAGTTTAAATCTTTACCCGGCCACTTGTTGAGTGAATAACTAAGCCTCTTACTAGCTATGTGATTTTGGAATTTTACCTCTCTGAGCCTCAGTTTCCTTATCTAAAGGGACTAAGAGGAGAGTTATTTTCAAGATGAAATGAATGAATTTATCTAAAGTGCCTAGGGCAGTGTCTGGTACATAATGAATACTCAGTATTCTTTCATTTCCCCTTTCCTTGCTCTTAATTTGTTGATATGTCTGTCTGTGAGCAGATGAGCCACTCTGTAACAGGTGTTATATTTAATGCTATTCCCCTATTCTCATATAGTGTTAGAAGGATAGAGAGGTATAGACATATAACACATAAATATATGAGTATGTAGCATAGTTTCATAAATATCTGAAAACTGTTCTTTGCTAAATGTTCATATACTGTTTTTGTCCTGCTTTTCTTAGACTGTCCTAACTCTGCTGCCTTGAAAGAAGGTTATCTCTTAAATAATGGAACACTAAGATAAAGGTTTGTTTTGAAAGATGTCTGAAGTCTAATGAGTAGGAGAATGAATTAAAACAGTATTATAAAAATGTCTACTCTTATGTGTGAATCGGACTTTTCTGATTACTGCTTTGACCCTGTGGTAACCGCATCCACCTTGCATTTGACAACTCAATGCCTCTGTTTGGCCCCTGCCACCCCAGGATCCAATTACTCCCATTGCATTTAGGTTTCCCAGTTCACTGGCAGAAGTTCCCACTGAAATTTCTGACCTACAGCAAGGAGCTTGCAGCAAAGAGCAATCACAGATTACCCGGGGCCCCTTCACAAATTTATTAGTCACAGTCATCATGACGGGTGTGTCTCTGGACCCTCCCAGTGTGAGTGAGCAGACCTTCCACGATAAATCCACTCTAACATTCCAATCTCCCTAAGCCTTTGGATGCCTTCCTCTGTAGTACACCAAAGTAGTCCTGGCATTTCAGCTACATTTAGTGTGGGCCATGTTTTGGTCCATGTTTCAACCAACCAGCCAAACACACTGTTTCAGCCCTTCCTAACCCCTCAAGTGGCAACATTACATTCAGAATCTGCTTAGTGTACACATATCAATAATTTTGGCCTGATCCAACTTTATGTTCTTTCCATTATCCCACACTCTTAATATCCATTTCCACACATATTCCCCAGATTTCTGTCCGTATAGATTGGACAAATCATGCAGTTCTTTTGGAGTATCTCACACCTCCTCATGGGTCACACTCTGTACCTCACCCTTGGGCCTTGATGAGACTTAAGTCTAGTTATAGGTCTGGAAGCAAAGAAGGGTGGTAGACATAGGTCCTGAGGGGAACCAGCAGTACCTTACAAGGCAAGTCCCTCAGGGGAGCCCACTGCAGGCTCCTCTGGCAGAGGAGGGTTAAACTTCTCAGTTGAGGGTAAAAGGGCTGCTTCTACTGGCAAAGACTCATCTGAATTTAGAAGTTCAGTGTCCTCATATGTCTCCATTCCAGTTTTCAGGATCCCGTTCCTTCCTCATCAATGCTCTCCTTTAACAGCAGACACTCTGTGAAGTTGGGAATTCAATTTGTGTTGTAATTTAGCCACTCACAGGATGAGACTCTGGGTTTGGTTTTCAGCCATCTCAGCTCTGCAGCTTTAGGAGCTAAGGGTTACTTTCAGGACAGACAGAGAAATTTTCAGGTCACTTATGCAATGCATGATCTGGAAAATCAAATCCCTGAGCTCATCCTTTTCTTTCCCCACTTCATCCAGCGCAATTAGGAGTAACCAGGCAATCTTATTCTACTTGGAAGTTTGACAAAAATTTCCAAGGTATCAAATACAAGGTTATCCAGAACCTCACTTCTTACAAGCATTTGATTAGGAGTATCCAGTGTTGACATTTTGCATATCTCTATTGCCATGTTACACCAGGGACTATTAGTGCCCTCCTTACTACTGAAATAGAGTCATTAGTGCTTTTGAATCTAATCAGAATAAGGAATCAATTCTAGAAATCCCATAACTAATTCAGAAAACTCATCCTTGAGATTCTGTTCCTCTAGAGCCACTCTCTATTATGGTTCTGCAGAGAAATAGAACCAATAGGATACAGGTATATACATATAGAGAGTATACACATACGTGCACGCGCACGTGTGTACATAAATACAGAGTAGGGGGGAGAGATATATTTTAAGGAACCAGCTCACCCAGTTGTGGGGACTGGCAAGTCTGAAGGGCAGGCCAGCAGGCTGGAAATTCAGGTGAGTTGATGTCGAACTTTTGAGTCTGAAATCCACAGGGCAGGCCACAGACTGCAAACCAGGCAGATTTCTTATGTCGCAGTCCTGAAGCAGAATTCCTTTTTCCACTACCCCGTTTTTTGTTCCCTTTGCTCTCAGCAAGCACCTCAGCTGGTTGTGGTTTTTTACCAAGTGGGATGACCCAAAACTTTATTCCTGAAGGGTCTGGCCCATCAGTAGTGCTGCCTGAGTTGAATTGTTGTAGTTTTCCATTGACTTTAATCACAGGGCATGATAGTATGCCTTATGGGGTCTCCTGTATTCTAGACATACTCTTCTTTACCTCCATCATGATACAGCAGTCCAATTTCCCCTTGGTGGTCAAGATCAACCACCACAGCCAGCACAGTAACTCCCTTCTTTGCCTGTCGATTCAGAGACATGAAAAGACCAAGATGTCCAGGTGGCAGACTTAACTTCCAGTTCAAGGGAATCATTGTTGTGTCTCTCGGTGGAAGTGTTCCTCCCTTTGGAACTAAAACGTGTAGAACAGCAGAGCATAAGGTTGCCGGTACAGGAAGCAAAATTTTTGCTAATGGGTCACTAGTGGTAATAGTAAGTGGTGCCACTCCTGGCCCGGGGCTGAGTGGGTGGGGCTACCACCCCTCGTGGGCTTGGAGGACAGAGTGTTGTACCAATGAGAATTATTGTGAAGCCTTAAAATCTAATGGAATTTGCCCTGCTAGGTTTCAGACTTGCTTGAGACCTCCCATCCCTTTTTAAATTCTAATTTCTCCCTTTTGGAATGGGAGTATCATCTATCCTCTGCCTGTCCCACCACTGTATTTTGGAAGCAGATAACTCATCTGTTTCCACAGGTTTGCATGGAGAGGAATGTTGTCCCAGAATGACTCATACTCAAGTCTCACCTGTAAGATTTGGATGATTTAGATGATGTGATTTGAGACTTTGAGTTGATGTTTAGATGAGATTTTAGGCGTAAGAGTTGATGCTGGGATGATTAAGACTTTGGGGGATACTGGGATGGGGTTAGTGTATTTTGCACATGGGAAGGACATGAATTTTGGGGCATCAGAGGGCCGGCTCTTACGGGTTGAATTGTGTCCCCTCAAAAAAATATGTTAAAATCTTAACCCCCAGTACCTCAGAATGTGCCCTTATTTGCAAGTAGTAATCTTTACAGAGGGGATCAAGTTAAGATGAGGTCATTGGTGTGGGCCCTAATTGAGTGGTATCCTTACAAAAAAGGGAAATTTGGGCACTGAAATAGGCACACATAGAGGGAAGACAATGAGAAGAGACGCACAGGGAGAAGACAGCCATGGGACTGGAGTAAAATGCGTTTACAAGCCAAGGAATGCTAAAGATTTTTGGCAAGCACAAGTGCTAGAAGATGCAAGGAAGGATTCTCCCCTATATCTGCCAGAGAGAACATGACCCTGCTAACAGCTTGATTTGAGATTTCTAGCCTCCAGAAATATGAGACAATACCTTCCTATTGTTTTAAGCCACCCAGTTTTCAGTACTTTGTTAGAGCAGCCCTAGGGGAACTAACACAGAACCTCAGAGAGGCTGCTTCCATCCTCAGCTGCTGAGTGCTCTGGGGCATCTGAAGTGTGTGATGGTGTCATCCTTGATTGGTCTGAGATTCTTCAGTCCCTTTGCACCTTTGCGCTTATTACTCTTTTCCCAATGAAATGTGGTCACTTTTCCAAAGAACAAATGGAAAGCAATTAGCTGGACCCCATTTTCTATCATTTCCTGTTAACAGGGTGTGAAATTCCCAAGCCAGAGGTCATCTTCAAGTTGGAGCAAGGAGAGGAGCCTTGGACGTTGGAGGAGGAAACCCCACATCAGAGCTGCTCAGGTGAGCGAGTGTGATCCGGGCAGAAGGGAGACATGGAAATACTTGAGGCTGATACTTGTAAAAGGCTATGATTGCTACCCTTTTTTTTTTAACATCTTTATTGGAGTATAATTGCTTTACAATGGTGTGTTAGTTTCTGCTCTACAACAAAGTGAATCAGTTATACATAACACATGTTCCCATATCTCTTCCCTCTTGCGTCTCCCTCCCTCCCACCCTCCCTTCCCACCCCTCTAGGTGGTCACAAAGCACCAAACTGATCTCCCTGTGCTATGTGGGTGCTTCCCACTGAAGGTTCCAAACTTTAGAGACTTCTTGAAAATAGATAACATTGGCCTCTCTGGTACCAAATTGCTCTCTCCCTTTATTTCCCTTACTGTTATCAACTGTCTTCTTGGCTTGGCTTTCCTCCAGGAGAATTGCTGCAATATGTATAGTCTCGATCATACGACAGGCTTCCTCAGTATGGATCTGGTTTTCTTGGATATTCTCTCCTTCCATCACATTTTTATGCTTTAGTACCGAAACCCCACTCCCAGGGTCTTAGATCCTTATCATATACATTCAGGTTTTAATGGATTTACCATCTTTGAAGATCAGTTGGTTGCCTCACTCCTGTTCTCCCTGGTGCCCTTTCACCTTCTTCCCCATCTCATTTTCACCTTCTCACTCTAAGATACCAATAAACTGTCATCTACAACCAGCCTCACCTTCTTTTCTCTTTGTAGGTATTGCCTTTAGATTCCTCACTTCTCTCTACCTTCCCTATCTCACGCCTCTCTCCCATCTTCTGACTTTATGATCACTGTCACCTAGCATTTTTTCTTTTAAAATCAGCTTTATTAAGGTATAATTTACATACCATAAAATGTATCCATTTTAAGAGTACAGTTTCCTAAGTTTTGACAAAGGTACACACTGATATAACCACCACCCCAATCATGACATATTACATTCCATCACACAGAATGCACCTTCATGCCCCTTGAAGTTAATACTCAACACCACTTCGGCCCCAGGCAACCATTGGCATGCTCTTTGTTATTATAGATTAGATTTGTCTTTATTAGGGTTTCATATAAATGGAATCATACTGTATATACCCTTTGGCGTCTGACTTTATTTGTTCAGCATAATGATTTTGCAATTCATTCATGTTATTGAGTGTATCACTAATTTGTTCCTTTTAAATAGTGAATACTATTCCGTGGTATGACTATACTGTAATTTGTTTATCTCTATACCTGTTGATGACAAGTGGTCATTGTTTGGTTATTATGAATAAAGCTGCAGTGAACATTCTGATATGTCTTTGTGTGAACATATGTTTACATTTCTCTTGCGTAACTCACCTAGGAGTGGAGTTGCTGGTATAATATAATCAATGTTTGCTTATGTTTCTTATAATTGCCAAACTGTCTTCCAAAGCGGCTGTATTATTTTACATTCCTAACAGCAATACATGAGAATTTCTGTTGTTCCAAATCCTCACCAACACTTGCTATCGTCAGTCTCTTTAATCTTTGCTATTGTAGTGGATGTATGAGTTTAAGTTGCATTCCTCTGATGAGTAATGATAAGTATCTTTTCATGTGCTTATTGACCATTTGTACATTTTTGTGAGTTGTCTATTCAAATATCTTTCCCATTTTTTATTGGGTTGTTTGTCTTCTTTTTATTGAGTTTTAAGAGTTGTTTATATTTGCTCTATACAACTCCTAAGCCAGATATATGTATCACTGATATTTTGTTCCAATCTGTGCCTTGCAATTTTTTTAAATATTTTTTTAACTTTTATTTTATATTGGAGTATAGCCGATTAACAATGCTGTGATAGTTTCAGGTGCACAGCAAAGTGACTCAGCCATACATATACATGTATCCATTCTCCCCCAGCCTCCCCTCCCATCTAGGCTGCCACATAACATTGAGCAGAGTTCCCTGTGCTATACAGTAGGTCCCTGTTGGTTATCCTTTTTAAATATAGCAGCATATACATGTCAATCCCAAACTCCCTAACTATCCCTTCCCTCCACCCTGCCCCCCACTGGTAACCATAAGTTCATTCTCTAAGTCTGTGAGTCCGTTTGTGCCTTGCAATTTTATTTTCTTACTGTTGCCTATCAAAAGGCAAATATTTTAATTTTGATGGAGTCTAATTTATCATCTTTTTCAAACTTTTAGTATTTTTTGTGATCTGTTTAAGAAATCTTTGCCTACTACAAGGTCACAAAAATTTTCTCATATTTTCTTCTATAAGTTTTATTATTTTAGCTTTTTCAGTTTAGGTCTATGATCCATTTTGTGTGTTTAATGTAAGGATTGATGTTCATTTTTTTCAATACGACATTCAGTTGTTCTAGAACCATTTGCTGAAGAGACTTTTTTCCCACTGAATTTCCTAGGCACATTTATTAAGATCAATTGATTTCATATATGTGAACCTATTTCTGGATTCTCTATTCTGTTCAATTGATCTATATGTCTTTCTGTTTTAAAATGAAGGTTTTATTATTATTTATGTATGGTGAGGTCAACAGATCCAGAGACAACTGCCATTGAAAATAGTTTGTAACTCACAGTTCTCAAGAGGAGGAGGCATGCCACACCACGTAGGGTCACACCAGGGAGCACCAGGGTCAATCACGAGGTAGAATTTGTGAGGAGGAAGCATGGGCAAGAGACTTTATTGTGATTTTCATGGAAATAATGGGTGAGCCAGAGTAATCAGGCTGGGGAGGTTTAGAATTAGCTAGTTTGAGTAATTTCAGCTGGCTCTGGGGTGTAGGGAGTTGCCTGGTACCCAGCCCTGAGGTGATTTGGGCATGGGGCTAGTGGCTCAACCTGTGAGATCGTGATGAAGGAGATAATTGGTGGATATGGGCTCTGGATTGGTTGTTTTGCATATGAAAGGTACGTTAAAGGGAAGTCATTTACTGCCTCTAGGAAATAACTAGGCCTGGGAGGGGCAGTCTCTCCAGGATCAGCAAGGCATCGGATGCCAGAGCATCAAGAATACAGAAAATAAGAAAATATAGTTAATACACTGTCCTTTTGCCAGACCCATACTTAATTACTGTAGCTTTTATAATGAGTCTTGAAGTCAGGTAGGGTAAGTTCTCCAGCTTGGCTTTTTAAAAAAATTACTTTAGCTCTTCTAGGTCATTTGCATTTCCATATAAATTTTATAATCAGTTTGTAATTTTTTTGAAAAAGCTTGCTGGGATTTTGGTATTAATTCTGTAGATCAATTTTAGGAGAACTGACATCTTAATAATATTGAGCCTTTGAATCCATGAATATGGCAACTTCCTACATCTATTTAGATCTTTGATTTCTTTCAGCAATGTTTTATAGCTTTCTGTTTAGAAGTTTTATGTATCCTCCATTAAATTTATCCCTAAGTATTTAATGTTTTTTGATACTATTATAAATGGCATTGTGTTTTTTTTATTTTCAGGTGGTTCATTGCTAGTATAAATTGCTAGTGATTTATTTTTGTATGTTGACTTTGTATCCTGAGGCATTTCTAAATCCACCTATTAGTTTTCTTGTAGGTTCCTTGGGGTTTTTCATGTAAGTAATCATCATCACTTTAAGGGCACTTTTACTTCTTCCTTTCCAATCTCATGATTTTTATTTCTTTTCCTTTCCTTATTTCAGTCTAAGACCTTTAGTTTGATGTTGAATAGAAGTGTTGAGCATGGGCATGCTTGCCTTGTTCTGATATTTGGGGCAGAAAGTTCGTACCATGAAGTATGATGTTAGCTGTAGGTTTTTTGAAGCTGCCCTTTATCAGGTTATGTAAGTTCTTTCTAATCCTAGCTTATTGAAGAGGTTTTCTCTTATCATGGTTACATATTGTATTTTGTCAAGTGCTTTTTTCTTCATCTTATTAGAGTGATCATATGATCACTTTTATTTTGTTAATATGTGAATTTATTTATTGATTTTCAAATGTTAAATTGACCTTGCATTTTTGAGATAAATACTAGTTGATTTTGATTTATTAACCTTATTATATCAATGCATTGTTGGATTCTATTTACTGATTTTTTAAAAAATATTGGCATTTTTCATGAGTGATATTGGTTTGTAGTTTTCTCTTCTTTTGCAATATCTTTGTCAGGTTTCAGTATTAGGGTTATGCTGGCCACAAAAAAAATGAGTTGTGAAGTTTTCCCTTCTCTATTATCTGAAATAGTTTGTGTAAGATTGTTACTTTTTTACTGTTTCATGGAATTCACCAGTGAAACCATCGGGCTTGGAATTTTCTTGACGAGAAAGCTTTAATAACAAATTCAATTTCTTTAATAGACATAAGGCTATTCAGATTTTCTGTTTCATCTTTTGTCAGACATAGTAAGTTGTATTTTTTAAGGAATTTGTCTATTTCCTTTATGTTGTCTAATTTAATTCTGTTGTGGTCTGAGAAAAGAATATATTTAGCTGTTGATGGGTGTTGTGTACTAATACTGTATATATATATATATATATATATATAATCTATATATAGATTTAAAGTTGGTTGTGTGTTGTTGAGATCTGTTGCTTTATGGAATTATATTCTACTTTTTCAATCAATTATTTGTAATTATAGGGGATTAAAACTGACAAGGAGATTTTAAAGTTTATATGGATATACAAAGGACCTAGAATAGCCAACACAGTCTTGAGAAAGAAGAAAAAGTATGAAAGATTTACACTACCTAATGTTCAGATTTACTATAAAGCTACAATAATTCAGACAGTGTAGTATTGGTGTAAGGACAAACAGATATATAAATGGAACAAAAGAGAGTCCAAAAATAGACCCACATGTATATGGACAACTGAGTTTTGAGAAAGGTGCAAATACAATTCAGTGGGAGAAAGGAACATCTTTTGAACAAATTGCACTTGAACAAATGGATATTAGTATCAAATGGAAAAAACCTTGACCCAAACCTCACACTATATACAAAAATTAACACAAGCCATAGTAGGACTGAATTGTTTCCATTGGACCAACCCATCTAACAGATCAAAACTGTTAATTCTATCCATCTCTTTTTTTTTTTCGGTACGTGGGCCTCTCACTGTTGTGGCCTCTCCCATTGCGGAGCACAGGCTCCGGACGCACAGGCTCAGCAGCCATGGCTCACAGGCCTAGCCGCTCCGCGGCATGTGGGATCTTCCCAGACCGGGGCACGAACCCGTGTCTCCTGCATCGGCAGGCGGACTCTCAACCACTGTGCCACCAGGGAGGCCCCCAAACTGTTAATTCTGGAAAATATATTTTAAAAACTACTGAAGACACTGGAGAGTGACCAAAAGAACATTTTTCTAGGTCATCATATATTGAGTAATTTTGGATTGTATCTTGAACATTATCAGTGTTATGTTGTAGTAACACTATATTCTGTTACACTGTTCTGCGTTTTTTCACAGTAGGCAATTAACCAGGTTATACTCAAATCGGAGATGCTGTCTCACCTAAGGTGGATAGCAACTCAGATCTCTGTTCAGACTTCCTCTAACTTCTGACTTCTCTCCAAAATCTGCTTGCTTTTATTCACTCTACCAATACCTGTTTTGTTTTGTTTCTCTAGAGCTTACAGTTACTGTCTGTAGAAGAATTTTTGTTTAGGAGGTTACTTCTCCATACTAGAAGTGGAACTCTTACAGTTGATCCTTGTACATTTACCCTGTATTCTGAGACCTTGCTAATAAATTCACTCATTAATTCTAGTGAGTCTTTTTGTAAATTCCTTAAAATTTTCTGTATCCATTGTCATGTCTTTTTATCATTTCCTTTTTAGTCTGCATGCCCTTTATTTTTATTTTATCTTGTTCCCAATCTGAAGGCAAAGTCTTTCAGTCTTTCAGCATTAAGAATATTAGCTGTGGTTTTCCTTAATTAATTTGTGGCAATTTATTTTTATTCCTAGTTTGAAGAGTTTTTAACATGAATGGATATGAGATTTTCAAAATGCTTTTTCTGCATTTATTGATATGAACATTTTATTCTGGTAATGTGATGAATTTCACTGATTTTCAGATGTTAAACTGACCTTGCATTCCCAGGATAAACCTTACTTGATCATGATGTATTATCTTCTTTCATGTATTTCTTGATTCAATTTGCTAGTATTTGGTAAGGGTTTTTATCTCTTATGTTTCTGAGAGATATTAATCTTTAGTTTGGGGGGATTTTTTTCATCTTTGATTTCAGTATCATGTTAATGCTAACCTCATAAAATGAGTTGAAATTCCATGCCTGCTCTGTCTTCTGGAAGAGTTTGTGTAAAATTGCTATATTTGCTAGGATTTTTCAAAGTTCACTCCTCTGTTCGGTGATTTTGTATAAGATTGCTTTAAATTTTATAATTTTTCCTTAAATATATGATAAAATTTACCAGTGAACTCATCTGGGTCTGAAGTTTTCTTTGTGGGATTATCTTTAATTTCAAATTCAGTTTCTTTAATAGATATAGGAATGTTCACATTTTCTATTTCTTCTTGTTTTGATAATTTTTCTTTCAAGGAGTTTGTGCATTTTATCTAAGTTGTCAATATTTGACATTCAGTTGTTTCATAATATTCCTGTATTATCATTTTAATGTCTGTTGTATCTTCAGTAATGTGCCCTCTTTCTCTGAAATTGATAAAATTTCAATTCAACAGGATTACAAAAATATAACTTTGTATGCACTTAATAACATAGCCTCAAAATATATACAGAAAATATGGATTATACTAAAAGGAAAGATAAATACACAATCATAGTTGGAGATTTTGATATGCCTATCTCAGTAATTGATTTTTATCTGTTTACAGACAAAAGAGTCTGTAAAGATGTAGAGGATTTGAACACAATAAACCAGTATGACCTAACTGACGTACATAGGTCACTCCATCCCACAACTGTAGATTACACGTTCTTTTCAAGTGCATGTGGCACACTGACCAAAATAGACCCTATTTTGGGACATAAAGCTAATTGCAACAAATTTCAAAGGATTGAAATCATACATTATATGTTCTCTAGTTACTGTTGAAATAAATCAAAACTCTGAACAGAGAGACAATTAGAACATCCAAATGTTTAGAAAGTAAGCAGCATATATACACATAGCTCATAAGTCAAAGAAAAAACCACAGTGGAATTAGAAAATATTTTGAGCAGAATGATAATGAAGATATGACACATCAGGGCTTCCCTGGTGGTGCAGTGGTTGAGAGTCCGCCTGCCGATGCAGGGGACACGGGTTCGTGCCCCGGTCCGGGAAGATCCCACATGCCACGGAGCGGCTGGGCCCGTGAGCCATGGCCGCTGAGCCTGTGCGTCCAGAGCCTGTGCTCCGCAATGGGAGAGGCCACAACAGTGAGAGGCCCGCGTACCGCAAAAAAAAAAAAAAAAAAAAAAAAAGATATGACACATCAGAACTTGTGGGATGAAGCTGAAGTACCACCCAGATAGGAATTTATTGCTTTATATCAAGATGGTAGAGTAGGAGAATCCTGAGCTCATCTCCTCCCACAAACACACTTAAATTACAGCTACACAGAGAACAACTAACTATCTCCGAGAATGACATGAAGACTAGCAGAACAGATTTTCTACAACTAAGGATATAAAGAAAAGGCCACATTGAGATATGTAGTAGGGGCAGAGACACAGTCTATTCAGAACCCACACACCCAGTATGATGACCCACAAGCAAGAAGGTATCATAACTGCAGAGGTCCCCCTTGAAAAGTGAGGGGTCCAAGCCCCACGTTGCACTCTCCAGCCCAGGATACCTGCACTAGGAAGACAAGTCCCCCAACATCTGGTTTTGAAAACCAGTGGGGCTTACATCTGGGAAAGCTGGACGGCTGTCAGAAACTAAGACTCCACTCTTGAAGGGCTCACATACAGACTTACTCTCTCTGAGTCCCATTGCAGAGGTAGCAGCTTGAAAGTGCCTGGGTTATACGAGAATGAGATTCACTGACTAATTTTAGAGCATGTGCCAGAGGGGCAGGGATCTAGTGGAACTTTCTCTAGGGACAGAAGTGCTAGTGCATTTTTTTTTTACTCTCCTTCCACCTAGCTGGCCTGGTGCTGGCAGGTACCATTTCTGTCACTCTCCCACTCTCCATTAGCCTCACTAACACCATGCACCCAATGTTCCTCTAAGGACCCACCCCACTCCACCCAGTGGGCAGCCTCAGCTGGCACCAGTGCCCCCCCCCAAGTGGGTCCTGCTCCAGGGGGCCATTCCACCCTCCAGCATGCTCACAGCAATCATGGCCCAACCACAACAGGTGAGTACATGCAGCCCACACAGGATACCCCTGGAGCACCTGGTTCTGGTGACCAGGGGGGATTGTATCACTGGATATTAAGAAGATATTATGATGAACTTTATGCTAACAAATTTGATAACTGAGACGAAATGGACACAATCCTAGAAAAACACAAGTTATAAGAAATGTCACAAACAGAAAGAGAAAAATTTTAGTAGTCTTTTTATCTATTAAAGAAGTTTAACCTAGAATTTAAAACCTCTCTCCATTGGTAAATTCTTCCTGTCGTTTAAAGAAATAATACCAGTATCGTACAAGTTCCTTTGGAGAACAACAAAACCAAAAAATAATATTTTCCACCTCATTTGATAGTAAATTGAACTATATTAGAATAAAAAATTACTCTTCTTGCAAAGGTATCATCATGGTCAGAATGGTGGTCACCTCTGGAGGTCAGTAATTGACTGGGAAGGACCACAAGGAAACTTCCTGGGATAATTAAAATATTTTATATTTTCATCTAGGTGGTGGTTACATGGGGTATAATATGAAAAAACTCATGAGTTCTACATTTAACATCTGCATTTTACTGTATAGAAATTATACCTCAATAAATGAAGAATTTCTTATGCAGATCACCTTATGAGCCTGTGAGATTACTCCTTGGAGATATTTATATAGGAATGGTATTGCTTGATCATTGGAGTATACATGCTGTACACAAGTGTGCCCATTTCACCACATCTATGCCAGTACTTGGCATTACCCAGATTTCTTATTTTGTGGCCAATCTAATGGATGTAAAGTGGTATTGTGGGATTTTTTCCCCTTTTTAATATCTGTTATCCATTTGGGTTTCCTCTCCTGTGAATTTCTTGTTCCTATTATTTTATCTTGTCTAACCATATAGTTTTTTTCTATTCTTGACTTGTACCTAATTTGCTCACTTCCTTTTCCATTGAGCCTTTTCCCCCCACTGAGATGCCACTGGCTATGGATGTTGTTTACTGGCTTCTGGATATTTGTTCCCGTAGTAATTAATTCAAAAGATTCTGAACACTTAAGCTTTTTATTTGTATTCTTAGGAGTTCCATATTGGCACCACTAGTTGCTATATTATAACTGGGCTTTAGTACCACACTTACCTACATATTAGACAATTCCCACAGAATATTCTACTTTATTCATCCTTACTTAGTATGTGAGGAATTGGCATTATCATTGCCCAAATCAGGAATCTTCAACATTCCAAACTTTGTCAGATTCTGCTGTTTCTTGTTTCTTCCCTCTTAGCTATCTTCTCCTACTCATTACTCTGCAATTCCTTTTTTTTCTTTTTAAAAGAATACTATTTAGATATCCTCTCATCTTAACTCCTAGTATCATCACCTAGAGCAAGTCTGTATTTTCTTATGCTTGGATTTGCAGATTCCATTCTTGTTTCTAGTTCATCTTAAATACCACTGATAGATTTCATTACCTGAGACACTGCATTTCTCTTTACCATTAGCTTTATGAAGTAAAGCTATTAATATTAAATATTAACTTTTTTGCAGTCCAGATGATTTTATTTTTTAAAATTTATTTTATTGAAGTATAGTTGATTACAACATTGTGTTAATTTATGCTATATAACACAGTGATTGTTATACATATATACTTTTTCATATTCTTGTCTATTATAGTTTATCACAGGATATTGAATATAGTTCCCTGTGTCAATTACTCCATGTTATATAATACATGACCAATAGCTCTTCTCTCAGTGCCACCTACAACATGGCCATTTATTTCCAATAAAAGTTGTATCTGTGCAGTTTCCTTAATTCATGCTTTCCTCAGATTTTCACCTTGTCTTTAATGCCTACCAAATATAAAGTTCGTCTCTGCATCTAGTCTCTTTATTATTTTGTGCTTTGCCTATCTAGGCAATAGACACTTTCGTTTTGTTTCATCTCAGGTTATCGTCTATTACATAAAACTCCCCTTACCTACTCCAAAGTAATTGCTATTTTCCGTTTCTGTTCCCCCAACACTCAGATGCTTCTGCCCCTAGTAATTTTGAAAGTCCCTGAAAATAAGAGCCTGTATCTTATTTTCATTATCCAAATACTAAGCACAAAGAAAATACCAATATTAACTAATCAAATTTGTGGGGGACAAGAATATGAGTATTTTGCTCTATTTCAGAAGGGTTTTTAAAAGTTCTACTGAGAGGAATTCAATGGAACATAGACTGCAATTGGAAAGTAAAGACAGTGGAATCAAATATTTAAAAGTTTACTGTCTATGCATTGTGTTTCTATTTTTAAAACATTATTTATTTTGGCTGCTATTAGTCTATTAAAATGATTAGCAAAATGAATAGCACATAGGGTGTCTGCTTCTGAGGTTCAGAAAAATGTCTCACTAGCAATATGATCAGATTAATTTTCAAAATAAAAGACTCAAACTATTTGATGAAGCATACATACATTTTTAAATGGCACAAAAGAAGATGCTAAGCAGGAATGGAGGAAGAGGATATGAACATGTCATTTTATTTGGGAATAAACTGGACTTTCGTGAGGCATTTTTTTGAGTGGCAAAGAGAATGCCAGCTTGCATGTACAGTTCTTTCTAGACTGATGACTCTCCATTTATGTACTGTTCATTGAATATATGGGCTCAGGAAAGGTGTAGAGAAGCTTTTTATTGCAGGAGCAAATTTTTTACAATGAATATTGGTGCTGGTGATCTAAATATTGTCCAATACAGCAGGGGGTTAGAAGTTAAGTTCTATTTATGTTAGACATTTTATATAAATTTAAGTGTTAAGTAAAGTGAGAAGTGAAGCCACTGCTAAAACCAAGCCTAGGAATCCAGGACTTAATAACTTACAAATAAAGTAAAGCCAAATGTGTGAGAATAAAATGCAACTTAAGAATAAGAGGAGGGGGCTTCCCTAGTTGCGCAGTGGTTGAGAGTCCGCCTGCCGATGCAGGGGACATGGGTTTGTGCCCCGCTCCGGGAAGATCCCACATGCCATGGAGCGGCTGGGCCCGTGAGCCATGGCTGCTGAGCATGCACGTCTGGAACCTGTGCTCTGCAAAGGGAGAGGCCACAAAAGTGAGAGGCCCACATACCACAAAAAAAAAAAGAAAAAAAAAGAATAAGAGTGGGAAGAGGCCTTCAAGATCATGGAGGAGTAAGACGTGGAGATCACCTTCCTCCCCACAAATACATCAGAAGTACATCTACATGTGGAACAACTCCTACAGAACACCTACTGAACGCTGCCAGAAGACCTCAGACTTCCCAAAAGATATATATTATTTTCCTTTTTCCCTTGCAAAAATTCCCTTGCAAGTGTGTATGTGTATGCTTCTTTGTGTGATTTTGACTGTATAGCTTTGCTTTTCCATTTGTCCTAGGGTTCTGTCTGGTTTTTTTTTTTTTTACACTATAGTTTTTAGCACTTGTTATCATTGGTGGATTTGTTTTTTGGTTTGGTTGCTCTCTTCTTTCTTTCTTTTTTTTATTACTTTTTAATTTCTTTTAATTTTTAATAGTTTTTAAAATTTTTTATTTTAATTTAATTTTATTTTTTTCTTTCTTTCTTTCTTTTTTCCTCCCTTTTCTTCTGAGCCATTTGGCTGACAGGGTCTCGGTGCTCCGGCAGGGTGTCAGTCCTGTGCCTCTGAGGTGGGAGAGCCGAGTTCAGGACGTTGGTCCACCAGAGACCTCCCAGCTCCATGTAATATCAAATGGCATAAGCTCTCCCAGAGATCTCCATCTCAATACCAAGACCCAGCTCCACTCAACGACCAGCAAGCTACAGTGCTGGACACCCTATGCCAAACAACTAGCAACACAGGAACACAACCCCACCCATTAGCAGAGAGGCTGCCTAAAATCATAATGTCACAGACACCCGAAAACACACCACCAGACAGGGTCCTGCCCACCAGAAAGACAAGATCCAGCCTCATTCACCAGAACATAAGCACCAGTCCCCTCCACCAGGAAGCCTACACAACCCACTGAACCAACCTTAGCCACTGGGGGCAGACACCAAAAACAACGAACCTGCAGCCTGTGAAAAGGAGACACCAAACACAGTAAGTTAAGCAAATTGAAAAGACAGAGAAACACACAGCAGATGAAGGAGCAAGGTAAAAACCCACCAGACCAAACAAATGAACAGGAAATAGGCAGTCTACCTGAAAAAGAATTGAGTAATGATAGTAACAGTGATTCCAAAATCTTGGAAATAGAATGGAGAAAACACAAAAAACGTTTAACAAGGACCTAGAAGAATTAAAGAGGAAACAGACAATGATGAACAACACAATAAATGAAATTAAAATTTCTCTAGAAGGAATCAATAGCAGAATAACTGAGTCAGAAGAACGGATAAGTGACCTGGAAGATAAAATAGTTGAAATCACTACCACAGAGCAGAATAAAGAAAAAAGAATGAAAAGAATTGAGGACAGTTTCAGAGACCTCTGGGACAACATTAAACACACCAACATTCGAATTATAGGGGGCCCAGAAGAAGAGAAAAAGAAAGGGACGGAGAAAATATTTGAAGAGATTATAGTTGAAAAATTCCCTAATACAGGAAAGGAAATAGTCAATCAATTCCAGGAAGCACAGAGAGTCCCATACAGGATAAATCCAAGGAGAAACACGCCAAGACACATATTAATCAAACTACCAAAAATTAAATACAAAGAAAAAATATTAAAAGCAGCAAGGGAAAAACAACAAATAACATACAAAGGAATCCCCATAAGGTTAACAGCTGATCTTTCAGCAGAAACTCTGCAAGCCAGAAGGGAGTGTCAGAACATGTTAAAGTGATGAAAGGGAAAAACCTACAACCAAGATTACTCTACCCAGCAAGGATCTCATTCAGATTGGATGGAGAAATTAAAACCTTTACAGACAAGCAAAAGCTAAGAGAATTCAGCACCACCAAACCAGCTTTACAAAAAATGCTAAAGGAACTTCTCTAGGCAGGAAACACAAGAGAAGGAAAAGACCTACAATAACAAACCCAAAACAATTAAGAAAATGGGAATAGGAACATACCTATCAATAACTACCTTAAATGTAAATGGATTAAGTGCTCCAACCAAAAGATATACACTGGCTGAATGGATACAAAAACAAGACCCATATATACGCTGTCTACAAGAGACCCACTTCAGACCTAGGGACACATGTAGACTGAAAGTGAGGGGATGGAAAAAGATATTCCATGCAAATGGAAATCAAAAGAAAGCTGGAATAGCAATTCTCATATCAGACAAAATAAACTTTAAAATAAAGACTGTTACTGGAGAGAAAGAAG
This sequence comes from Aethalodelphis obliquidens, assembly GCF_003676395.1. Classification (NCBI taxonomy): domain Eukaryota; kingdom Metazoa; phylum Chordata; class Mammalia; order Artiodactyla; family Delphinidae; genus Aethalodelphis; species Aethalodelphis obliquidens. The sequence goes on from NW_020838015.1 coordinate 9,080,866, forward strand.
GACACTACATAATAGTCAAGGGATCAAACCAAGAAGAAGATAGAACAATTGTAAATATTTATGCACCCAACATAGGAGCACCTCAGTACAGAAGGCAAATGCTAACAGCCATAAAAGGAGAAATCGACAGTAACACAATCACAGTAGGGGACTTTAACACCCCACTTTCACCAATGGACAGATCATCCAAAATGAAAATAAATAAGGAAACACAAGCTTTACATGATACATTAAACAAGATGGAGTTAATTGATATTTATAGGACATTCCATCAAAAAACAACAGAATACACTTTCTTCTCAAGTGCTCATGGAACATTCTCCAGGATAGATCGTCTCTTGAGTCACAAACCAAGTCTTGGTAAATTTCAGAAAATTGATATCGTAACAAGTATCTTTTCTGACCACAACACTATGAGATTAGATATCAATTACAGGGAAAAATTCTGCAAAAATTACAAACACATGGAGGCTAAACAATACACTATTAAACAACCACGAGATCACTGAAGAAGTCAAAGAGGAAATCAAAAAAATACCTAGAAACAAATGACAATGAAAACACAACAACCCAAAACCTATGGGATGCAGCAAAAGCAGTTCTAAGAGGGAAGTTTATAGCAATGCAATCCTACCTCAAGAAACAAAAAACATCTCAAATAAACAACCTAACCTTTCACCTAAAGCAATTAGAGAAAGAAGAACAAAAGAACCCCAAAGTTACCAGAAGAAAAGAAATCATAAGGATCAGATCAGAAATAAATGAAAAAGAAAAGAAGGAAACGATAGCAAAGATCAATAAAACTAAAAGCTGGTTCTTTGAGAAGATAAACAAAATTGATAAACTGTTAGCCAGACTCATCAAGGAAGAAAGGGAGAAGACGCAAATCAATAGTCTTGAAAAAGGAGAAGTAACAACTGACACTGCAGAAATACAAAGGATCATGAGAGATTACTACAAGCAACTATATGCCAATAAAATGGACAACCTGGGAAAATGGACAAATTATTAGAAAAGCACAACCTTCTGAGACTGAAGCAGGAAGAAATAGAAAATGTAAACAGACCAATCACAAGCACTGAAATTGACACTGTGATTAAAAATCTTCCAACAAACAAAAGCCCAGGACCAGATGGCTTCACAGGCCAATTCTATCAAACATGTAGAGAAGAGCTAACACCTCACCTTCTCAAACTCTTCCAAAATATAGCAGAGGGAGGAACACTCCCAAACTCATTCTGTGAGGCCACCATCACCCTGATACCAAAACCAGACAAATACGTCACAAAGAAAGAAAACTACAGGCCAATATCACTGATGAACATACATGCAAATATCCTCAACAAAATACTAGCAAACAGAATCCAACAGCACATTAAAAGGATCATACACCATGATCAAGTTGGGTTTGTCCCAGGAATGCAAGGATTCTTCAATATATGCAAATCAATCTATATGATAAAACATATGAACAAATTGAAGGAGAAAAACCATATGACCATCTCAATAGATGCAGTAAAAGCTTCCGACAAAATTCAACACCCATTAATGATAAAAACTCTCCAGAAAGTAGACATAGAGGGAACTTACCTCAACATAATAAAGGCCATATATGACAAATCCACAGCCAACATCGTTCTCAATGGTGAAAACTGAAACCATCTCCACTAAGATCAGGAACAAGACAAGGTTGCCCACTCTCCCCACTGTTATTCAACATAGTTTTGGAAGTTTTAGCCACAGCAATCATAGAAGAAAAAGAAATAAAAGGAATCCAAACTGGAAAAGAAGAAGTAAAGCTGTCACTGTTTGTAGATATGATACTATACATAGAGCATCCTAAAGACTCTACCAGAAAACTACTACAGCTAATCAATGAATTCAGTAAAGTAGCAGGATACAAAATTAATGCACAAAAATCTCTTGCATTCCTATACACTAATGATAAAAAATCTAAAAGAGAAATTAAGGAAACACTCCCATTTACCATTGCAACAAAAAGAATAAAATACTTAGGAATAAATCTACCTAAAGAGACAAAAGACCTGCATGCAGAAAACTATAAGACACTGATGAAAGAAATTAAAGATGATACAAACAGATGGAGAGATATACCATGTTCTCAGATTGGAAGAGTCAACATTGTGAAAATGACTATACTACCCAAAGCAATCAATGCAATCCGTATCAAACTACCAATGGCATTTTTCACAGAACTAGAACAAAAAAATTCACAATGTGTATGACAACACCAAAGACCCCAAATAGCCAAAGCAGTCTTGAGAAAGAAAAACAGAGCTGGAGAAATCAGGCTCCCTGACTTCAGACTATACTAAAAAAGCTACAGTAATCAAGACAGTATGGTACTGGCACAAAAACAGAACGATAGATCAATGGAACAGGATAGAAAGCCCAGAGATAAACCCACACAGATATATGGTCACCTTATCTTTGATAAAGTAGGCAAGAATATACAATGGAGAGAAGACAGCCTCTTCAATAAGTGGTGCTGGGAAAACGGGACAACTACATGTAAAAGAATGAAATTAGAACACTCCCTAACGCCATACACAAAAATAAACTCAAAATGGATTAAAGACCTAAATGTAAGGCCAGACACTATAAAACACTTAGAGGAAAACATAGGCAGAACACTATGACATAAATCACCGCAAGATCTTTTTTGACCCACCTCCTAGAGAAATGGAAATAAAAACAAAAATAAACAACAGAGACCTAATGAAACTTAAAAGCTTTTGCACAGCAAAGAAAACCATAAACAAGACGAAAAGACAACCCTCAGAATGGGAGAAAATATTTGCAAATGAAGCCACTGACAAATGATTAATCTCCAAAATTTACAATCAGCTCATGCAGCTCAATATCAAAAAAACAAACAACCCAATCCAAAAATGGGCAGAAGACCTAAATAGACATTTCTCCAAAGAAGATATACAGATTGCCAACAAACACATGAAAGAATGCTCAACATCATTAATCATTAGAGAAATGCAAATCAAAACTACAATGAGATATCATGTCACACCGGTCAGAATGGCCATCATCAAAAAATCTAGAAACAATAAATGCTGGAGAGGGTGTGGAGAAAAGGGAACCCTCTTGCACTGTTGGTGGGAATGTAAATTGATACAGCCACTATGGAGAACATTATGGAAGTTCCTTAAAAATCTAAAAATAGAACTACCATACAACCCAGCAGTCCCACTACTGGGCATATACCTGAGAAAACCATAATTCAAAAAGAGTCATGTACCACAATGTTCATTGCAGCTGTACTTACAATAGCCAGGACATGGAAGCAACCTGAGTGTCCATCAACAGGTGAATGGTTAAAGAAGATGTGGCAGATATATACAATGGAATATTACTCCACCGTAAAAAGAAACGAAATTGAGTTATTTGCAGTGAGGTGGATGGACCTAGAGTGTGTCATACAGAGTGAAGCAAGTCAGAAAGAGGAAAACAAATACTGTATGCTAACACATATATATGGAATCAAAAAAAAGTGGTTCTGACGAACCTAGGGACAGGACAGGAATAAAGACGCAGACATAGAAAATGGACTTGAGAGAATGGAGTTGAGGATACGGGGAGGGGGAAGGGTAAGCTGAAATGAAGTGAGAGAGTGGCATGGACTTATATATACTACCAAATGTAAAATAAATAGCTGGTGGGAAGTAGCTGCATAGCACAGGGAGGTCAGCTCCATGCTGTGTGACCACCTAGAGGGGTGGGATAGGGAGGGTGGGAGGGAGATGCACAAGGGAGGAGATATGGGGATATATGTATATGTATAGCTCATTCACTTTGTTATAAAGCAGAAACAAACACACCCTTGTAAAGCAATTATACTCCAATAAAGATGTTAAAAATAAAGAATAAGAGGATGAGATTTTATATGGGAGATGTGTTCAGAGTACAGTATCAAAATGACTAACAGGGGAAAACTGGATTTGATGATTCAGAGCATTCTCCGTATCTAAAAACTCTTGCTGGTAAGATAGTGTGTAATTCTTCATTTTACAATTATTATTGAGATTCGCATATGTCTCATGAACTATACTGGTAATGGAACAATCTGTGATTCCCACTCTGGGCAAGAATAGTATAATAATTGTGTTAAAGATAATTCACAGTAGTAAAGAGAGCATTAGATACAGTGACTTAAATACAGAATTTTATTTCTCTCTTATATAAAGTCTCTAATATCACAGGCCTTTGGAAAACCTAGTTGCTCCTGCTTATTTATGAATCCAGGTTCCTTCCACTACTCAACTCCACTGTCTCTTGGATTCTTTGTGGCATCTGCATGTTTGAATCCATGTTGCTGTCACGTCCAGGTTTTAGTAAGCAAGAGGGTAGAAGAAGGTATAGAGAAAACATGCCTACTGTTTCAATGCTCTGGTTTGAAGGTAGCACCCGTTTTTTTCTCTCACATTCTGTTTAGAACATTGTCACATGGCCACACCAATTTTCAAACGAGGTTGAGAAATGTTATATGACTGGGCAGCCATATGGCTGGCTACTACTCTGTTATTGCAAAAGAATGATGAAACAGATTCTAGTGGGCAGCTTTCAGTCTACCACAGTTGGTTTGTCATCCCTCTGATTTTGTACTTCTTGTTAAATATATATAATTTTTGTTCCAAGAAAACAATAACACCTGGATGGAGAGTTGGAGTATAGACATCCATTTATTGTTTGTATAGGTCAAGATGGCTGTGATCACAATATTTTTCCTATAGGCATGAATAAATTAATTTTTTCAGTTTTATTGAGATATAATTGACATACAGCATTGTATAAATTTAAAGTGTACAGCATAATGACTGGACATATATATATTGTGAAATGATTGCCACAGTAAGTTTAGTTAACATCCATATCATATAGATACAAAAAAGAGAAATAGAAAATTTTTCCTCGTGATGAGAACTTTTAGGATCTACTCTCTTAGCAAATTAAACTGTTTTTTATCACCTTAATTTGATATTGTTGCTAATAAGCAAGAATCAGTGAGATAAGTGAGGATTTAGAATTGAAAGCTAATGAGGACTTAGACTCTGAGTCACCCCTTCAAGCCAAGCTAATGAGGACTTAGACTCTGAGTCACCCCTTCAAGCCTAGGCTCTCCACAGAAATTTCCCCTTTAAACCCTTGTCTGTTTAATCTTCTCTTCACCCTACTTGATATCCCCTACCAAAATAGAGCTAGATTGCTTAGCTGAACTCCAATCTCCAATACTGAATATATATATATATATATATATATATATATATATATATATATATATA
>NW_020838015.1:9086190-9132106 GCF_003676395.1 Aethalodelphis obliquidens
ATATATATATATATATATATATATATATATATATATATATATATATAAAATCATTCTGAACTTCACTTTCCTTATCTACAATGGTGAATAATAATAGAAAATACCTCATAGGGCTTTTGAAAGGATTAAATGAGTTCACATATATATATTTCTTAGAACAATGCCTGGAACATCATGTCATATAAGAGCTTGGCACATAATAAGTGCTATATATGTATTTTCTGTCATTATCATCATCATCATCATCAAATTTACTGGTTTCCCTGTGTTCAATTTGGATTAATTTATGTGTACCTTTTAATCTTCTGCCATCTATTCTTTGTGTCAATTTTACTTTTTCATTCTGTTTTTAGATGAAAAGTTTGGGATTAAGACCTCACAAAAAAGAATTTCTGGAAAAGTTTCATTTCATAGTGAAATGGAGGGTGAAGATACAAGAGATGATTCATTGTATTCCATTTTAGAAGAACTGTGGCACGGTGCTGAACAGATAAAAAGCTATCAGGAAAAACAGAACAAACCTCTGAGTCATGCTGCTTTCATCGATAAGAAAATATTGAATACAGAATGGGATTATGGATATAAAGACAGTGGAAAATTTGTTCATCCAGGCCCAAATCGTATTCCTTCACAGAAAAGATCCCATAAACGTGACTCATTTGGAAAGAGTTTAAAGTATAATTTAGATGTACCTATTCATAATAAAAACAATGCAACAAAGAACTTTGATAAAATTATTGGACACGGTGAAGTTTTCACCCAGAGCTCTTCTTATACTAACCATGAAAATACACATACAGGAGTGAAATTCTGTGACAGCAATCCATGTGGAAAAGTCTTCAGCTTCAAACAAGCACTCAGTCACAATCTGAAATTTCCTGTTGGGGAAAAAGCAAATATGTGTACTGAACTTGGGAAGATCTTCACCCAGAGGTCACACCTCTTTGCACCTCAGAGAATTCATACTATGGAAAAACCTCATGAACTTAGCAAATGTGTGAATGTTTTTACACAGAAGCCACTACTCAGTATATATTTGAGAGTTCATAGAGATGAAAAACTGTATATATGTTCTGAGTGTGGGAAGGCGTTCATCCAAAATTCAGAATTAATTATGCATGAGAAAATTCATACTAGAGAAAAACCCTATAAATGTAGTGAATGTGGAAAATCATTTTTCCAAGTGTCATCTCTACTTAGGCATCAGACAACCCATACTGGAGAAAAACTTCATGAATGCAGTGAATGTGGGAAAGGCTTCTCCCTCAACTCAGCCCTCAATGTACATCAGAAAATTCATACTGGAGAGAGACACCACAAGTGCAGTGAGTGTGGGAAAGCCTTTACCCAAAAATCAACGCTCAGAATGCATCAGAGAATTCATACAGGAGAGAGATCCTACATATGTACTGAATGTGGGCAGGCTTTCATCCAAAAGGCACACTTGATTGCACATCAAAGAATTCATACTGGAGAGAAGCCTTATGAATGCAGTGACTGTGGGAAATCTTTCCCTTCTAAGTCACAACTCCAGATGCATAAGCGAATTCACACAGGAGAGAAACCCTATATATGCACTAACTGTGGGAAGGCCTTTACCAACAGGTCAAATCTCAATACTCACCAGAAATCTCATACTGGAGAGAAGTCTTATATATGTGCAGAATGTGGAAAAGCCTTCACAGACAGGTCAAATTTCAATAAACACCAGACAATTCATACTGGAGAGAAACCCTATGTCTGTGCTGATTGTGGGAGGGCCTTCATCCAGAAGTCAGAGTTAATTACACATCAGAGAATCCATACTACAGAGAAGCCTTACAAATGTTCTGACTGTGAGAAATCCTTCTCCAAGAAACCACATCTCAAAGTACATCAGCGAATTCACACAGGAGAGAAACCATATATATGTGCAGAATGTGGGAAAGCCTTCACTGACAGGTCAAATTTCAATAAACACCAGACAATTCATACTGGAGAGAAACCCTATAAATGTAGTGACTGTGGAAAGGGCTTCACTCAGAAATCAGTTCTGAGTATGCATCGCAATATTCATACATGAAAGTAAACCTGTTTCTTGAAAATGAGAAAACCTTATCACAGAAATCAGGTCTAAGTGTGTATTATAAAATTCAACCAAGACCGATCATATATGAATACATTGTATAATAAAAAGAATTCATCAGGCTGTTTCACCTGAGAGGAGAAAAATTATTTGGAAGAGACCCTCTAAGAATGCACTGAATGAAGGGGAACTTCCATATTTTCACAGCCTCACAAAATATAATAGAATTCATACCAGGGAAAATGCTGTCAGTTTGAGGCATGAGGAAAAGCCTTCCTGTACAAAGTATTATATAAGGCAAGTTATTATCAAATTCTTTATAGATGGAGTATGCAAAATCATATAAATGACTGTAATGTTTACTGTGTTATATTAAGCAATTTAAAGTGGCAACAAAACAAAAGGTAGGACAACAAAATGATATATTTAATGTGTAGACCTGCTCTCAGTTCTGTAGAGTATTTGCAGCAGAACACATTGCACAATGGGAGGAATAATTGAATTGAAAATTTTTTTTGGATTTAATGTAATTGTGTCTATCAAATATGTTTCCTATTGAATATTTTGCTCATGTGAATCCACAGTTTTAAAGTCATTATGGTTTTATATATACACACATCTGCTGATACAATTTTACACGAATACATACATATAATCCTATCATTCATACTGGTTTCCATGACATCGTATTTTTATCTTCCTTCATTGTGGTACAATGCAAAATAGCCACAGATCTCTCCCATCCTTTTATGCACCCCCCTTTGTAATATTACTCTGTTGTTTTTCTTATTAAGGGGTGGAGCTCTCTCTCTACTCCTTGACTCTGAGCTTGGCCATGTGACTTGTTTTGGCCAATGTACATTAACAAAGAGATTCAAGAAGATGCTGGGGAAGTGTGTAAAGCCTGCCTCGAGTCTTACCCTCTCTTGCTGCTCTTTGGAATTCCAAGACCTTCATGTGAAGAAACTCAGATTACTGAGGGATGAGAAGCCACATGGAACAGAGATGAACCAGGCCAGCTGAAGCCCCTTAGACCAAATGCCAGACATGGGAGTGAGGCTTTCATCAACCTCCAGCCCCAGCCACGCCAGCCCACACCAGAAGAGCCACACCAGTTATCCCAGCCAACCTGGAGAATTATGAGATAAATAAAATGATTATTGTTTTAAGCTACTAAGTTTGGGGTAGTCTGTTGCACAGCAAATGCTAAGTAATACCTAAAAGTGTACGTCTACTGGGGGTATTGTTTCAAAATATAAGACGTGACATTAGCTTTGGGCCTGGGCAGCAGGCAGAGACTGGAAAAACAATGAGGAAAACTGTTAAGAAAGGCTGGAAAAGATGGCAGTCTGTGTTGTTTAGTAAGGGAAAGAAATAGCAAAACAGTCACCATCCTCTGTGGAAAGATAGAGAATGTACCAAATGAACTTGTGGATCTGGCTAAAGAGATTTCCAACAGAATGTTGGAATTATCAGTTTGCTTCTTTTAGCTGCATGTGATAAGATACAGAAAGAAAAGTATGAACTAAGCAAATAACTGTTCCATTTGTGAGCAGAATTCAGAAGAAATAACAGAAAAGCCAGGACTTGGCTGGGTTGAAAATAACTGCTTCACATCTCCAGTCTCTCCAGCCACCAAAATATTCTCAAGGTGAAAAAATGGCCCAAGGGTAGAGATCAAATCGTAGATGTGGTTCTAAGACCCTTTGTTAAAATGTGTGAAATATTTAAGTTGGAGTTTGGGAGACTCTCTCAGCTAAGTCAAACAGCTTCTTAAAACTTCACATTTTCCCAGTAGCCTGACACACTGCTCAAAGTAGGGAGGGTAAAAAGAATTGTTGATGTCGCATTTGGGACATGGAGTAAATACAAACCAGATTCATAGAAACTTGTAACATTTTTAATAGAGTTTTACTAGCAAAACTACCTCCAGGTTGGACTTAAAGGGACTGAAACAGTCCAAAATGAAAAGTGGCCTCTGGACTCCCCTCTCTAACTTCTGTGAACAGGAAGCAAGCTGAGAAAGTTACTCAAACATGGGCCATTTCTTATGGGAAATGAAGGCTGTCTCAGAAGACCCAAGAATGATGTACTAAAATGGACTGGGAAGCCATTCCCAGGTAGAACCGTGACCTAAGCAAGAAACATTATTTGCCCCTGGGGCAGGGAAACCTGACAATTTTTGCTCTCTGGGATTTCAGAATTATTATGGAACAGTGACATATGTGCCTCTTGTTCCTCCCCTTTTTGAATGGGAGTATCTGTTGCAGTTATCTTGTCCCTATCTCATTATTGTATTTATATTTATGTGTGTGTGTGTGTTGGGTTGGGGGGGTGGTCATATAACTTGTCATTTAACTCACAGGTCTCTGGATCAAGAAACTGAGAAACTGCACCCAAGGAGCCTCAGCCATATCTGAACCTGATGCAGAAGACTTAAAGTCTTAGATTTGAGCCTGATGCTATAATTTGGGATAAACGTTTAGAGGTCTTGGAATGGAGGTGAACATATTTTGCATGGTATGATAATGTAAATAATTTATGACCAGAAGAGAGACTGTTAGACAGAAAATGCTACAAATTTCTATCCTTATATGTATGCCTGTTTTCAGTCATTATTTTGCTTTGTGTTTCAGTTGGGATAATTTCTATTAACCTATCTTCAAGTTCACTGATTTTTAACCCCTACCCTGGCTCTGTTAGATCCACTGATGAACCCATTGAAGGCATTCTTCATCTCAGTTATGTTTTCTTTTCATTTCTAGTATTTCCATTCTCTCTGCTGAAATTCCCCATCTGTTCATACCTGTTGTTTACATTTTCCACTACCCTCTTTAACATATTAACTAATCATTGTTATTTTAAATTCCCTGTTTGACAGTTCCAACAACTGGATCAACTGAGTCTGGATCTGTTGATTGCTTTGTCTCTTGACAGTGGATTGTTTTCTCTTGCTGTTTTGCATGTAATTTTTGGCTGAATATCCAATGTTGTATGTAGGAGAGTAGAAACTAAGGTAAATATTTATTCCTGGGAGTAGATAATGGCTGCTTTCCTTATAGGTCATTAGCATAGGGGAATTGAGTCCATCTAGTCAGGATTTAGGCTGGGTTTAGGTTTTGTTGCTCTCTTTACCTACAGTGTGTCAATGACTTCAAATTTCTCTAGTGTTACCTTGTGCTTAGAGTAGGCACTGGTTTTCCAGATAATTTTTCTCAATATTCCTGAACCACCCTTGCCTTTAGGTGTTTCCTATGTGCCTGCATCTCAGAGAGACTCCCTCTCTATGCTCTTGCTTCTCCCTTAGTAGTAGACTTCTATTATTACCTGGGTCTTGGTGACCTGATGAGTGGGGGGACAGGAGTTGTCCTGGGCCAGCCTCAGTCTTAGGCAGGCCCTGTATCCCTAGGTCTTGGAGGGTGAGGCTTTTTCAGTGATCCTACCCTCCCCATTAGTATAAAGCCTTAAATGGTCTGGGCCTAGGATGGTTTCCTGCCCTTCCTCTGTGAGTGGAAGGTTTTTTTCCCTTTTCCTTTCCTCTAGCCACAGTGGATCTTCACCTATGTCCTGTGGGCAACAAGGTTTGCTGCACTTCCCCCAGTGGCTTAAGGCTTTTGTTTTGTAGGGGAATAGGGTCCCATTGGGGCTTTGTGCCATTTCTGTATCAGCAGCTGTCCCCTTGCAGGCCTACACCACTGAGAGAGGCTTTCTCCAATCCCACCCTATCCCCAGTGTTTCTTGTGAGCACCCAGTGGAGGTCTGTGGAGAAGAACCTGCAAATGGGGGCTAACTACCCCTAGGTCTGCAGCTCTCAGAGGTCCTATATTCTCACACTATCCCACACTCAGCCTTTAGAAATTTATTTAAAATTCTTGCTGAATTCTTACTGCTGGTGTGGTAGACCCATCTTCCTTCCTGCTCTGCCATAGGTGACCAGTGATAACTTCCTGTCTCCTTTGAGGCATTTGCCTTATATATCAAGCTAGTTGGTTGCTCTATGATGAGTTCAAGAAAAGTTATGATTTTGTAGATTACCTGAATTTTTTCTGATTATAAGAATGGGAGCTCTTTTCAGGTGTCTACATTCTAGCCAGAATCCAGAAGTCTGGATGGTCTCCTTTAGTCACTACCATCAGAATATATGCCACCTTTCAATATGACTTTGCCACTTCACCCAAGAGGTAGAGTCCATTTCTCCAGCCCTTGAAACTGGATTTGGCCACTTCTTTGGCCAGTAGGACATTAGCAAATATGACACAAGCAGAGGCTTGAGAAGTACTTGCACACTGAGGTTTGCCCACTCCTGCTCCTCTTTGAAATCCTGAGCCCAAGTGTGAAAAAGCCTGGATTATGCTATTAGAGGATGAGAGACTTTATGGAGCAGTGATGGAGCAGAGATGAGCCATCCCAGTTGAGGTGCCCTAGACCAACCATATTTCATCTGCCAGATGTGTGAATGAAGCCATTCTATCCATCTAGCCATGGTCAAGCCTACTGTGGTCGGCAGCCTCTGAGATGACCTTGAATTATCGCCACCTCCTGGTATCTACACCCTTGTGTAATTCTGTTCCCTTGAGTTTGGGCTGGATTAGTGACTTGGTTCTAGTGAATAGAATGAGGCAGAGGTAATGGGATGTCACGTCCAAGATTAGGTTGCAGAAAGATGGGGGCTTCCAATTTGGATGCTGTCACTCTCAGAGGGTTTACTCTAGGGGAAGCATGAGGCAGCCCTATGGAGAGACCCACATGAGTGAGTTTTGGAGCATATTTTTCCAGTCTAGCCTTCTCATAAGACCAGAGCCTCAGCTTACAGCTTGACTGCAACCTTATGAGAGACCTTCAGCCAAAGGCACCCTTCTGAGCCTCACCTGAATTCCTGACCCACAGAAACCGTGAGATAATAGATGTTGTTTTAAGCTGCTAAATTTTAGGGTAATTTGTTAGATAGTAATAGATTACAATAGTAATACACTGGCCTAGACTAGAAAAGCTCTGCCATCCACTCCACCCATCCCAGACGACTCACAGAATCGTGGATTAAAATGTTGATTGTTTTAAGCCACTAAGTTTTGGGTGGCTTATTACCGAGAAAAAGCTAACTAATACATTTATTATTTACTGAATTTCCTCCTCCACTATTTATCCCCAACAGATAACCAGTACTAATTAACCACTATGAACACTTTCATGTTTTAATCTGTGCTCATAATTGTATATAGATATACATATGTTACATGCTTATAATCAGACAGAAGCTGTATAAGGATTGTTTTCTTCCTTGATTTTCAAATATGGGATCATGTCACACAACTATCTCTGCTTGCTTTATTACTCAACAATAACGCATTTGAATGATTGCATGATAGTTCGTGGGGTGGATATGCAATAATTTATTCAACCATTTATATATTAAGATTTATTTATACACCCCCTTTTCAACTTAGGAGCAATGCTGTTCAAAATATTGAGGCAATTTGCATAGTGGTTGGGTAGATAGGCTCAGGAACCAGTCAGCTAGGGTTTCAATCCTGGTTCTGCCAGTTACTAGCTATGTGACCTTGGACAGGTTAGTTAACCTCTCTGTCCTGATTTCTTCAGCTGTAAAGGATGGATGTTCACAGTAGTACCTATCTCATAGATTTGACATGAGATGTGTATAAACTTCCTAGGGCTGCTGTAATAAAGTACCACAAACTGAGTGGCTTAAAACAACAGAAATGTATTGTGAGGGCAGAAGTCTGAAATTAAGGTGTCAGCAGGGCCACACTCCCTCTGAAGGCACTAGAGAAGGAATTGTTTTGTGCCTCTCACCTAGTTTTTGGTAGTCTCAGTCATTCCTTGGCTTGTGGATACATCACTCCAGTCATACAGCCATTTTCTTCCCGTGTGTCTTCACATCGTGTTCCTTCTGCTAGTCTGTCTCTGTGTCTAATTTTCCCTTTTTTTTTTTAATAAGAATACCAGTCATATTGGATTAGGCCCACCCTACTGGCCTCATTTTAACTTGATTACTTCTGTAAAGACTCTGTTTTCAAGTAAGGTCACATTCTGAGGTACTGGAGGTTAGGACTTCAACATATCTTTGGGGGGTACACAATTACTCATAACAAGAAGTTGATGCACTTATCTGTGTAAAGCACTTAGAACTATGTGTGGGGAGAAATTCTTGATGAATACTAGATACACCCCACTTCCTGAGCCTGCCAAGTCCCCCCTACCATTCTCTATGCTTGGGCAGGATTTGAGAGCTTGTGTGTGGTATCTTAGTCTCATCCAACTACCTAAAGAAAATGTTTAGAGTGACAGGGAAAGCAGGCCGAGGACCAAGGCTTGTGCTATCAGCATTTGAGGACCAGGCCAAGAAAGATTCATCTACAGAGCATAATGGGAAGGAACAGCTGGAGTGGTGAAAACATACCAGGTGAGCAAGGGGTTCACAGAGAACAGAGTGTTTCCAAGGAGTGTTTCAGTGGAGGAACTGTCCACACTAGAGGTCAATTCACATGAGGAAAGAAAACCGGTGCTTGGATTTTGTGACAAGGAGGTCATTATTAACTTTGGTGAGTGTTATTTTAGAAGTGAATTTAACTAAGGAAAACAATTGAGCAAATTTGAAGGAGTTTCTGAACTCAGGTGGTGTTACTTCACCACAAAACTTTTCCAGTAGAAAAAAAAAATTAGGTTATTGGGCTGTATTGTTCTACTGTTGTCTGGGTTATGCTGAGAAATGTGTTTTCAAGAATCCTGTGTGACTCCAGGTTAGAGTCGGCCAAAAGTAGAAATTGCATGAGATTCGGGAGGTCAAAGTGAAGGAACAACCATTACTCCAAAAGTTTGAGATTAGATACAGGGAAGGACAGATGCAGAGATACCCGGAAGGTCTTAATTTTTCCTCACTCTCTTCCACTCTGTATTCAGCCCTTTCTATCTCCCAGCCCTGCTTACCTACAGTGGCCCCAGGCCTGCCACCAGATGCCTAGCTGCAACCCACAAAGGCAACAGTTCTTCATATATTTCTCCATCAGCTCTCCTTTCATAGTCTCACTTAAGCAGCTGGATGTGCCTGGCTTCTCAGATTTTCTTGCAAGCACTGACTTATCCACCCATGCCAGTGTTTCAAAAGGGCTGGTTTAATGACTTCTCTAATCTTCCAGCTTCCGCTTCCATACCTTTACTTCCCCAGCTACTCCCACAATTGTGCATGATCTAATTCATATAAAAATTCCTTATTCCATAATACTCATAATGAATCCACTTCCCTGATTGAACCCTGATTGTTAAAGTTACACTTTCTTTTCCTGAGAACTTGGTAAGCATTGCTCCTCTAAAATTGAGTGGTACCATTGAGAAGTCTTAGATTAACCTGATATTTTTCTTGTATGTTTCTGCCACGTGATTCTTTTTTTATGCTGGAAGTTAAGGATCTTTAGAAGCATATGCCTTAGTCTTGATTTTTGTGAGCTAATTTTAACTGGGTTATAGTTAGCTGTTCCAATCATGATTCAAGCCTTTTATTTCAGGGAAGTTTTATTTTGTTTAACTTTTTTATCTGGTCCATCTCTTCTCTTCTTCAGGGACATCAAGTATGCATATGTAATATGTCCTTGTCATCTTCTCCGTCCATTTCTTACCACTCTACATTCGTTTCATACATTCGTTTCATACATTCGTTTCATTATTCTTTTTGGTTGTTTGTGATTGGCTCTAGCCTCCTGTTCAGAGATAATTCTCCATGAATTCTTAATGTCTAGACATCAAGCCAGTGTGCTCAGGTTTATTTACATTCCAGAACAGTAAAGATAGAGAATGTCTCCCTCCCTGGAGACATTCCCAGAGATTTACTTACATTCTAGGACAATAAAGGTAATGTCTCTCTTCCTAAGACGAGGATGGGCAATAAATCAATATAACAATATTGTGTTTTCCCCACATTTTAATTATGTCAATTTTCAATCAGGTAGAAGTACTGAAAGAACAGTACAATGAACACACATACAACTTTCATCTAGATTCAACAATGTATATGTAAATTTTTTCCTGAATAATTGATGGTAAGTTATAGACATTATAACATTACACTCAAATATTTGAGCATCCATATCCTAAAAATAAGGACATTCTCCCCCATAACTAGATCATCATTATCAATCTAATTCTCATATGATATCTAATATGATATATCCAGTCCATTTTCAAATTTCTCTCATTGTCTCCAAAATATATTTTACAACTTTATTGAGGTATAATAACATATAGTAAATGGAACTTGTTTAAAGTGTACAATTTGATGAGTTTTGACATATGTATGTACCTTTAAAACCATCACTACAATAAAAATAACATATCCATTACCCATAAAAGTTTCCTTATGCCCGTTTGTCATCCAACCCTCCCTCCCCACACCCTTCCCCCCATCCACAGGCAACCACTGATCTGTTTTTTCTCACTATAAATTAGTTTGAATTTTCTACAATTTTATATAAATGGAATTGTACTGTAGGCATTCTTGTTTTGTTTTGCTTCTTTCATTCAGCATAATTATTTTGTGATTCGTTTTTGTTGTTACATGTATCTATAGTAATTACTTTTTACTGCTAAATAGTATTTCATTGTATAGATGTACCAAATTTGTTTATCCATTCATGTGTTGATAGAAATCTGTGTTGTTTCTAGTTTTTGGCTATTACAAATAAAACTGATATGAACATTTGAATACAAGTCTTTGTGTGGATGTAGCTTTCATTTCTCTTGTGTGAATACCTAGGATTGAATAGTTTGGTCATACACTGAGTGTATATTTAGCTATTTAAGAAATTTGCAAACTGTTTTCCAAAGTGCTGTACCATTTTACATTTCCACCAGCAGCATATAAGTGTTCCATTTGCTTCACATCTTTGCCCTCACTAGGAATGATTATTCCTTTTAATTTTAGCCATTTTTGTGGGAGTCATGTGGTGTCTCACTGTGGTTTTAACTTACACTTTCCTAATAACTAATGCTATAGATCATCTTGTGCTTATTTACAATCTATATATCATCTTGGTTGATATATCTTTTCAAATACTTTGTCCAGTTGTAAGAGTTCTTTATATATCCTAGATATAAGTCCTTTGTTGGATATATATTTTGCAAACATTTTCTCCCAAGTTTGCCTTTTCATTTGAATAACAGAAGAGCAAAAGTTTTTAATTTTAATAAGTCCAGTTCATTTATACGTTCCTTATAGTTCATGCTTTTTGAGTCATGGTTAAGAAATTTTTGCAAAACTCAGGGTCACTAAGACTTTATCCTATGCTTTCTTCTAGACATTTTATAATATTGGTTCTTACATTTAGTCCTGCTATCCATTTTGATTTAATTTTGTATATGGTCTTAGGAAACGGTTTAGGTTCACTTTGTTTTGCATATGGCTGTCCAATTGTTCAAGAACCATTTGTTTAAAAAAAATTATCCTCCCTCGATTGACTTGCCTTGTCATTTCTGTAAAAAAGTCAGTTGATTGGTTGTATTTCTGGAAGTACTTCAGTTCTGTTTTTCCATTTGTCTATCTTACTGCCAGTACCACTGTTGGCATTGTTGTAACTTCTGTATTACTCTAGCATTAGTGATTACTGTAGATTCATAATAAGTCAAAGTCAGATAGTGTTAAGTTCTCCAACTTTACTTTTCTTTTCCACAATTGTTTTGGCTATTCTAGGTCTTTTAAATTTCCATATGAATTTTAGAATCAGCTTGTTGGTTACTATAAAAGGCCTGCTTGGGTTTTGATTGGGATTGAATTGAATCTATAGATCTATTTGGAAATAATTGACATTATAATAATATTGAGTTTTCAGATCCATGAACAGGGTATATATTTCCATTTATTTAGGTCTTCTTTCATTTCTCTCAGAAGTGTTTTGTAGTTTTTAGTATGCAACTTTTATACATTTTGTCAAATTTATCCCTAAGTATTTCATATGCCTATATTATTTTAAATGGTATTAATTATTTTAAAATTTCCAATAGTTATTTGCTAGGATAGAGAAATACAATTGACTTTCACATGTTGATCTTGTATCCCATAACCTTGCTAAGCTCACTTATTAGTTCTAGTAGTTACTGTTGATCCTCTTAAGCTTTTCTACATAGACAATCATGTCATCTGTGAGAAATGGTAGTTTTGCTTCTTCCTTTCCATTATAGGTGCCTTTTATTTATTTTCTTGTCTTATTGTACTGGCTACAGTACAATGTTGAACAGAAGTGATCAGAGTGGATATCTTTGCCTTTTTCTTGATCTTAGGAAGAAAATATTTAGTCTTTCACCTTTGAGTATATTAGCTGTGGGTTTTTCGTATATGCTCTTTATCAGGTTGAGGAAGTTACCTCTATTACTAATTTGTTGATAGTTTTTATCAAGAAGAGATGTTGGATTTTGTCAAATGTTTTTTCTCCAGCTATTGAGACAATCACATAGCTTTTCTTTTTTAATTTGTTAATCTGTCAAATTACATTGATTATATTGATTTTTGATAGTTAAATAAATCTAGCATTTCTGGAATTAAACCCCTCTTAGTCATGATGTATTATCATTTTTATATATCACTGGACTCAATTTGCTAAAGTTTTTGTTAGGAATTTTTGCATGTATTCTTATTTAGGATGTTGGTTTTTAGTTTTCTTATATTTTCTTTGTCTGCTTTTGGTATCAGGATAATGCTGACTTCATAGAATGAGTTGGGAAGTGGTCCCTCCCCTGGAAGATTTGGTGTAGAAATGATGTTATGTCTTCCTTTAATGTTTGGTAGAATTTGCCAGTGAAGCCATCTGGCACTGGTATTCTTTTATAAAAGATGTGGTGTATATTTCATGGAATATTATTCATGAAAAAGAAGAAAATCCTGCCATTTGTGACAACATGGATGGACCTCAAGAGCATTATGCTAAGTGAGGAAGTCAGACAGAGAAAGACAAGTACTGTACGATATCACTTATATGTGGAATCTTAGAAAACCAAACTCATAGAAACAGAGAACAAAATGGTGTTTACAAGGAACTGGGAGGGGTGAGGCAATGGGGAGATGTTAAAGGGTACAAACTTGCAGTTAGAAGATGAATAAGTTCTGGGGAGCTAATGAATGGCATTGTGACTATAGTTAACAATACTGTATTATATACTTGAAAGTTGCTAAGAGACTGGATCTTTAATGTTCTCACCACAAAAAGAAATGATAATTATGTGACATCATAGGGGTATTAGCTAATGCTATGGTGGTAATCATGCTCCAGTATATAAGTGTATCAAATCAACAGGTTGTACACCTTAAACTTACACAACATTAAATGTCAATTATGTCTCATTTTTTTAAAAAGTTTTAAACTAAAAATTCAATTTAACGGTTATAAGGCTATTCAGGTTATCATTTTCTTCACTGAGCTTTAGTAGTTTGTATTTTTCAAAGAATTTGTCTATTTCACATAAGTTGTCTAATTTAGGAGCAAAATGTTGTTCATCATATTCCTTTTTTATCCTTTTAATAAAATCTGGAGGATCTGAAGTGATGTTCCCTTCTCCCATTCTTGATATTAGTAATTTGTGTCTCATTTTTCTTCTGGGCAGTTTGGCTAGAGATTTATCAATTTTATTGATTTTTCTCAAATATCCAGCTTTTGGTGTGATTGATTTTTCTCTATTGTTTTTCTGTCTTCAATTTTATTGATGTTCCCTTGTTTATTATTTCCTTTCTCTGCTTACTTTGAGTTAAATTTGCTCTTCTTTTTCTAGTTTCTTATGGTTGAAGCTGAGTCACTAATTTGAGACGTTTCTTCTTTTGTAGTATAAAGCTTTAGTGATATAAATAACCCTTTAAGCACTCATTTAGTAGCATCTAATATATACTGATATGTTGTCTTTACATATTCATTCAGTTCAAAATACTTCCTAACTTACCTTGGGATGTCTTCTTTGTCCCGTGTGTTATTTAGATGTGTGTTACAGTATCCAGATATTTTAGAATTTTCCACTTTCTGTTATGATTTATAATTTGATTCCATTGTGATCAGAGAATATACTTTGTATGACTTGAATACTTATAAATTAATTGAGACTTCTGTTACGGTACAGAATATGGTCTATCTTGGTAAAAGTTTTATGCACACTTGTAAAGAATGTATTTTTCTCTTGTTATGTGGCATGATCTATAAATATGAATTAAGATCTTTGATAGTATGATTCAAGTCTTCTGTAGCCTTACTGATTTTATGTCCATTCTATCAGTTATTGAGGGAGAGGTATTGAAATCTCCAACTAACATTGTGCTTCTTTCTATTTCTCCTTTCAGTTATACAGTTGATGCTTTATCTATTTTGAAGCTCTGTTATTAGGTATACAGCATTTAGGACTGTTATGTCCATTTGTTGAGTATGCCCTTTTTTCATTATGAAATGACTCTATCATGGTAAAATTCTTATATTAATAGCCACTTCTTTTTTTCTTTTGATCCGTTTTAGCAAGTATGTATTTTCCCATCACACACACTTATATATAGTCTCCAGCCCTTCCAGAGGCTGAACTGATACCACATGGCTCAAAACCCTTACCATAAATCCCATTGTTGGCATAGACTACCCAGCATGGCTCCAGGCTCCCAGGTAACAGACACTCTTATCAGGCAGGACACTCCAAGGGCTTAGAGGTTACCTCCTAGGAGCTGGGTCAAGGGGCCAAGCCTTTCTTTGGGCAAGGTTTATCCTTTACTGAACACCAACCTTTTTTCTGTTCCAGGATCCAATGCAGTTTATCACATTGCTTTGAGTTGTCATGTTTCCTCAGTCTCCTCCAACCTGTGACAGCTTCTTTGGTCTTTATCTTTCATGATCTTGACACTTTTGAAGATTAGTCTTGTAGACATGATAAGTAGTCTTGTAGAAATGTTCCTCAATTTGCATTTGTCTGATGTTTTATCATGAACATATTGAGGTTATGGATTTGGGGGATGGATATCACAGAGATTATGTGCCCTTCTTATTGCATTATTTCAGGGGACAGATTATATGAACGTGACTTATTACTAAGTGATATTACTAAGTGACATTAACCTTGGTCACTTTGTTATGGTGGTGTCTCCCAAGTTTCTCTGTTGTAAAGTTACTGTTTTTCCTCTTTCTATACTCTTCACTGACTCAAAAGTCCTCATACTGAAGGAAAGGGCGATTAAGCTCTACCTTCTGGATGGAGGGGCATCAAAGAGTTTGTAGTCATATGTTAAAACTACCACAAGGGAAATATTTTGAGGTTGTGCAAATATCCTGTTTCTCCTTAAAGTTTCATCCATTAATTTTAGCGTTCATCAATGGCTCTTGTTTTGTTCTAACAGTGATTTTCTTTCCCTCATTGCTTCTACATTTATTAACTGGCATTCCTCTATAAGGAATATTTGTCTTTTCTATTCTTTGTATTATAATCCAGTACTACATTATGTATTATGTGGCACAAATTGTTATAGGTTTGGCCATTGTTAGGTCTTTCAGCTTGCCTCCTGAGTCCCTTTAACATGCCCCCATCATTTTATCATGGAGGAGGGTACTTCCTTATTTACTGGAACTATAAGAAAGTCCAGGTTCATCTTGTAATTTCCCTGATCCAGACCTAGAATCAGCTATTAATTTCTCCAAGGAGATCTGGTTTCTTTTGTTGGAAAGTGGCATTTAGAAACCAAGCTCTCGGCATTATGTATGTTTATTGCTACTGGTGTGTCACTGCTAGGAGTGTCAAAGAGCTAGGAAATACATGTGTGTATCCTACCCATGTATACACATATTTATTTTTATTTCTTTAGCTATTTATCTGTATATATTTTAAAAGAAACATGAGTTCATGCTGATATTCCTGACTTGAACCCAGTACTACGGGGTTCCTTTAGCCTTCTCCCAGCCCTTGCTTATTTGCACTTTTTTATCTTGACAGGAAAGAAAAACAGTTAACTCCATTTCTGTGGGCCAATTTTGGGGTTCCCTATTCTCTATTCAGTTCCACTGATCTGTGTTTCTGGATTTTTGTCATTAACACACTGTCTTGATAACTGTAGCTCTACAGTGAGTCTTGAAATTGGGTAGTGCAAATCCTCCAATTTTGTTTTTTCATAATTTTTTTGGCTATTCTTGCTCCTCTATTTTACCATAACAATTTTAGAATTAGCTTGTCAAGGGTGGTGGGGTATAGCTCAGGGGTAGAGCATTTGACTGCAGAATTAGCTAAAAAATAACTTTAAAATGCTTGTTGGGAATTTAATTGGAATTACATTGCATCTATAGGTCAAATTGGGGAAGAATTGGCATTTTAATTATATTGGGTCTTACAATCCATGAGCATGGCCTATCTTTCCATTTATTTACATGATATTTTATTTCTTTCATTGATGTTTTTTTCAGTATACAGATCCTGTACATATTTTGTTAGATATATACCTAATTAGTTTGTCTTTGTGGTCATATTATGTGTGTTATATTTTTGGTTTTTGTGGTTTTTTTAACATGTGTTATATTTTTAAATTTCAAATTCCAATTGTTCATAGCTGGTATGTAGGATATAATTGACTCATATATTTGACAGTGTATCCTGAAATCTTGCTAAACTTGCTAGTTCTAGGAGCTTTTTTCTAGACTTTAAATTTTTATCTACATAGACAATAATGTTGTCTGAAAATAGAGTTTTCTTTCTTTCTCTCCAATCTGAATGTCTTTTATTTCCTTTTCTTATCTAATATAGCACTGTCTAGGACTTCCAGCAGAATATTGAATAGGAGTGATCAGAGAAGACATACTTGCCTTGTTTCTAATCTTAGAATGAGAGCATGCAATTTCTCACCATTCAGTATGATGTAAATTGTAGGGTTTTTGTAGATTCCATTTATTAGGTTAAGGAATTTCCATTCTGTTCTTAATTTGTTTTGAGTTTTTATCATAAGTGGGTATTTATCAAATGCTTTCTCTGCATCTACTGAGATGATTATATGGCTTGTCTTATTTAGTCCATTAATATGGTGAATGAAAATGATTTTCAAATGTTGAAACAGCCTTGCACTCCTGGCATGAACCCCTCATTGTTGTGATATGTGAAATACATATGTGTTTGTATGTACGTGTATACATATACATATGTGTATATGCATCTCTTATAAATTGTATATTTTTATAAATCTTTTACAAATTGTATATTTTTATATATTTATAAATATAAATATATAAAATATATTTATATATTTATACATATAACTAATATTTTAATTAAGATTTTTGTGTCATGTTCATGAAGGATATTGGTCTTCAGTTTTTTCTGTCATATCATTTTCTGGTTTTAGTATTTGGGTAATGCTGCCTAATAAAATGAGTTGGGAAGTGTTCCCTCCTCTTTTTTTCTGAAAGAAGTTATGTTTTCTGAAATGTTGGCAAGGGTATGGAGAAATTGGAACTTTCATGAATTGCTTTTGGGAATATAATATGGTACCACCTCTGTGGAAAATAGTTTGGCAGTTCCTCAATAAGTTAAACGTAGAATTACCAAATGGCCCATCAATTCCACTTCTAGGTATATACCCAAAATAGTTGAAAACAAGTGTTCAAACAAAAACTTGTACATGAACATTCACAGAAGCACTATTCACAATAGCCAAAAGGTGGAAACAACCCAAGTGTCCATCAGCTGATGAATGGATAAACAAAACATGGTATATCCATAAAATGGAATATTATTCAGCCATAAAAAGGAATGAAGCATAGATTCATGCCACAACATGGATAATCTTTGAAAACATTACACTAAGCGAAAGAAGACAGACACAAAAGGCCACATATTGTATGATTCCATTTAAAGGAACTATCCATAACAGGCATATCTGTAGAAACAGAAAGTGGTAGTGGTTGCCAGGGGTTGTGGGAGAGTGGGCTGAGGGGTGATTCTTAATGGGTAGGACCTTTTTTTTTAAGAAGTTTTTTTTTAATTTTTAATTTATTTTTAATTTATTTTTGGCTGCATTGGGTCTTTGTTGCTGCATGTGGGCTTTCTCTAGTTGTGGCGAGTGTGGGCTACCCTTCATTGTGGTGGGCGGGCTTCCCATTGTGGTGGCTCCTCTTGTTGCAGAGCATAGGCTCTAGGCGCGGGCTTCAGTAGTTGTGGCTCGCCGGCTCTAGAGCGCAGGCTCAGTAGTTGTGGCGCACGGGCTTAGTTACTCCGCGGCATGTGGGATCTTCCCAGACCAAGGCTCAAACCCATGTCCCCTGCATTGGCAGGCGGATTCTTAACCACTGACCCACCGGAGAAGCCCCAGGAGGTTTCTTTTTGAGGTGACAAAAATATTGTGGATGGGCTTCCCTGGTGGCGCAGTGGTTGAGAGTCTGCCTGCCGATGCAGGGGACGTGGGTTTGAGCCCTGGTCCGGGAAGATCCCACATGCCGCAGAGCGGCTGGGCCCGTGAGCCATGCCCGCTGAGCCTGCGAGTCCAGAACCAGTGCTCTGCAACGGGAGAGGCCACAACAATAAGAGGCCCACGTACCGCAAAAAAAAAAATATTGTGGAACTAGATAGTGGTGATGGTTGCTCAACATTGTGAATATACTAAATGCCAAAAAATTTCTGAGAGAGAGGAAGGGAAGGAGGAAGGAGAAAGGAGGAATGAGGGAGGAAGGAAGGAAGTGGGGGGAGGGAAGGAGGAAAGGAGGGAGGGAGGGAGGGAGGGAGGGATGGAAGAAGAAAAAGAAAATGTGTGTAGCTTGAGTTAATATACATTCATATACAGTCCTCCCTGGGTAACCATGGGGATTGCTTACAGGACTCCTGCAGGTACCAAAATCTGAGGATGCTTAGGTCCCTTACAGTTGGCCCTCTGTATCTGCCGATGCAGAACCCACAGATATGGAGGGCTCACTGTATTTCCAAGCCTCCAAGTTAGCTAAGAGGGCCTAGAAGAAATAATAACCCAATGAGTACCAATGAACATACACAGCAACCAGATCTAGGTTTCTAAATATCATTTTCTAATAAAAGGAACCAGAGCTCCTTGAAATAGTTGAACTGGGGCAGGGAAAATACAAAATGAGGTGGAGCAACTTGTAGTTCCAGGAAGTAAGGAAGTACTCAAAAAAAAGATGCGGGCATACCAAAAGGGCACCATAGCCAACCTGAGTCTGCTTGCAATGGCCAAAGGTGGAACAATTTGAGACAGAAGATAAATAACCATATTATTAGATTATAACCCATAGAATAAAATAAATATGAGTACAAGTTGATATAAATAAATAGATGGGGGAAAGGGACAACTCTTACTTACAGAATAATTCTAATTAATAAAGGCAAAAGGAATGAGGGGAGTATAAAAGCACTGTTTTTTTTAGAACACCACAGTAAAAAATGTTGCAGACAAGATCCATCCACGGGTGCTAAAATTAGTAGGTGAAAATTTGATAGGAAACAATGTATTTGCATAGTCTCAACATATTTTTCCCAAGATATTTGTTAATTACAAAGGGAAAATAGTAAAATTAGAGTGGAGAAACCTGGCAGACACCACTGGGTTAACCAATCAAGGTTAACATCACCATGGTGGCACAAGAATGGGAATGTAGTTAATGCCACTGAACTGTACGCTTAAAAATGGGCTAATATTGGCTGTACAGCAGAAACTGACACAGCAGTGTAAAGCAACTATACTCCAATAAAAAAATAAAATAAAAAATAAAAGCAGGCAGACTGGCAAAAAAAATTGGGTTAATATTGGGAATTTCCTCGCGGTCCAGTGGTTAGGACTCTGTGCTTTCACTGCTGAGGGTGCGGGTTCAATCCCCAGTCCAGGAACTAAGATCCCTCAAGCGCACAGCACGGCCAAAAAAATGGGGGATTAACATGGTAAATTTTATGTTACATGTATTTTGCCACAATTTTTTAAAAAGTAATCTTACATCTATGACTGAGGAAGAAGGGGGCACTGACAGCCCCAAGTTATGATATGTCCTATGAAATACTTGGGACAAACTTATACTAAGAAATGATTTATTGTTTATCTGAGATCCAGATTTGTCTATTTTTATTTGCTAACTCTGGAAACCCTGCCCAAGAGGCCACACTTTCCATTTGAACCAGAACTTGCTCTGAATGAACAAAGCTTGCAATAGCGTTCTAAGAAACTCAAAACCCCAAAGAACTCTGGCATGTCCTTTTTCACTTGTATTACTTCCCTGTGTGAGCCAGCTCTTTACACTGAGAATGATATAAAAGGAAAGAAAGATCAGGCAACATAGAATTCCTCTTCCTTTCAGTCCTTCCTTGCTCATCAGTAAGCCTAAGGTAGAGAATGTGCATGTATCAAGAAGGGAAATAAAAACAGTTGAGTTCATTTTGTGCAGTGTTTCCACTGTTTTCATAAGAGCTAAATAGATATACAAGCTATGAAATATGAAAAAAAAGGTTTAACATCACCAGGAAATAACATAGACATTATGTGCCCCCTGATATATAGCCCTGGGAAGGGTATATCACTTCTGTAGTACTCAAAAATGTGTAACTTCGACCTAATAATAAGAAAACACAAGACAAACTCAGATTGAGGAACATTCTACAAAATAACTGATTAGTACTCTTTAAAGTCTCAAGGTCATGAAAGACAAGAAAAGACTAAGGGACTTCCACAGATTGGAGGAGGCTAAAAAGACATGAAAACTAAATGCCATGTGGTATCTTGGATTGGATTCTGGAACTAAAAAAGGACATTAGTGGAAAAACTGGTAAAATCTGATGAATAAAGTCTGTAGGTCAGTTAATCATATTGTTCTAATGTTAGTTTTTAGTTTTCATAATTATATCATGGTTATGTTAACATGAGAAGAAAGTGGACAAAGGGAATATAAGAACTTTGTGCTATTTTTTTCAACTTTTCTGTGTCTAAACTTATTTCAGCATAAATGGCTAAATAAAAGTTGAATGATCATGATCAAAAACATCTTAGATGTAGAATTTAGAACTGTTTGTCATATAGTAAGTATATGCTTTATAAGAAACTGTTGAACTGTTTTCCAAGGTAGTTATACCATTTCACACTTCCACCAGGAATTTATGGGAGCTCCAGTTGCTCCACATCTTCACCAGCACTAGGTAGACCAATATGTATTGTGGTAGTCAGCTTCTAAATGGCCCCAATGATAGCCACTTTCTGTTCACTCCCTTGTGTAATCCCTTCCCCCTGAGTGAGGCTAGATGTATTGATTCACTTCTAACAAGAATACAGCAAAAGTGATGGGATATCACTTCCAATATGAAAAGACTGTGGCTTCTATGTTGGGCACTCTCTCTATCTTGGATAACTTACACTGGCAAAAAAAAAAATTCCATATTTTGAGCAGCCCTATTGTGAGGCCCACGTGGTGTGGCAGACTGAGGTCCATAGTCCATCAGCCCACAAGGAACTGAGGCCCTCAGTCCAGCAGCCATGTGAATTAGCTTAAAAGTGGATCCTTCAGATGACTGTATCCCAAGGTGACATCCTGACTGCACCCTCTTGAGAGATCTTGAGTCAGAAGCACCCAGCTGTGCCAATCCCAGATTCATGGCCCACAGAAACTGTGATATAATAACTATTTGCTGTTTTAAGCCACTAAATTGTGAATAATTTGTTCCTCAGCTATAGATAACTCAAACATATTTAAACCACATCGAGTTATTATCCTTTACCTATGACAATGGCAAAAAAAAAAAAAGGTTGATGAGTGGGAACACAGTCACTCTCATACCGTGATGTTATAAGTGCAAAATAAAAATAGTACAGATCTGAGGAGGGGCAATATAGGGGTAGGGAATTAAGAGGTACAAACTATTAGGTATAAAATAAGCTACAAGGATGTATTGTACAACACAGGGAATATAGCCAATATTTAATAATAACTATAAATGGAGCATAACCTTTAAAAATGTGAATCACTATATTTAAAATTTTTTTAAAGATAGCATTGTTTGCAAAATATTTTCTCCCAGTCCATAGGTTGTCTTTTCATTTTGTTTATGGTTTCCTTTGATGTGCAAAATCTTATAAGTTTGATTAGGTCCCATTTGTTTATTTTTGTTTTGATTTCTTTTGCCTTGGGAGACTGACCTAAGAAAATATTGCTACGATTTATGTCAGAGAATGTTTTGCCTATTTTCTCTTCTAGGAGTTTTATGGTATCATGTCTTATATTTAAGTCTTTAAGCCATTTTGAGTTTATTTCTGTATATGGCGTGAGGGAGCATTCTGACTTCACTGATTTATATGCAGCTGCCCGGCTTTCCCAACACTACTTGCTGAAGAGACTGTCTTTTCTCCACTGTATATTCTTGTCTCCTTTGTCGAAGATTGACTGTAGGTGTGTGGGTTTATTTCTGGGTTCTCTATTATGTTCCATTGATCTATATGTCCTAGCCACAGCAATGAGGCTGTCTTACATATACACAACTTACCAAAAAGCATATTATATAGGTGCAGCCCCAGTTCTTTTGACTTAGATCTACTCAATAGTCTCTATTACTAAAATTGTCAATGCTTGGCATGGGACCACTCTTGTCAAATGCTGCAAAACAATACCATTTGACAACCCCATAGGGGTTATCTTGACCAAAGACAGATCAGTTGGTGGCCCCTGACAGAACTGTATTGGATTTGTAACATAAATGCCTGACTATTAACTGCAAATTGCACAGCATCTGTTATCTTGGTAAATTAATGCCTACCTTCAAAAGAGCCCCTAATATCACCCAGAGTTTCTTTTGCTTCAATAAGTTTCCTTTTCAGAGAAAGAAGTCTTTAGATAATTTGATTCCAGAAGGAGAGAGACTAGACCTTGATTTGAGTCCAAAGACTTTACTCAAGAGGAATTTTGGACTGCCTTTTTCTGTCACCAAGTCTCTTCTTTCCACACTTTGTAAAGGCCAGAAAAGTGGGTGAAATTCTATATACTATTGTTCAGAGAACAGCAGGAAAACTAGACAAGGTCACTAAGGCTATAGAACTCCTTGCAGGAGAGGTTCATGAAATCAGACAAGCAGTGGTTGAACATACAGCCACTCTAGATATAATATTGGCCTCTCAAGGTGGAAGAATGTTGTACCTATATTCCAATAGGTTCTCTGGGACCTTTAACATTACTAAAAATATCAGAGAAACAAACAAGCAAATCAATGTATCTGATATTTTTGCTAGTCCACCAATATCTGCTTCTGCATACTCTTCAGATTAGGAATGGGATCTGCTCTTTTCCTTTACTTGGGTAAACTTGGCTCTTGACTTAGGAGTGTACTACACAATCTTAGTATAATCATTCCCCTAGTGTTCGTGTTACAGTGTTTAAATGTGGGACCTCCAGAGTCCTAAATGCTACTGTGCAGCCACTGTCCTTTCTGATGATGCAACACTAAGGTGCTTTTGAAGGAATGTGAAGAATGGACATTTGTCCAACTACAGATTACGTTCTCCAAACCGTCTTTAGATCAATGTAACCGAGACAATGGCGAAGATGTGAATTTTCCAGAATAATATTCTATAGTTGAACTCACCTGCCCTTGGCCAAAAGGGGTAGTGAAGAGTAAAAACTTCTCTGGGACAGAAAGAGTGAAAATCAGCTCAGAGTGAGAAAGAAAAAGGCAGCACTGCATAACAGGTACAGATAAAGACAATTGCAAGTTAACAGGAAATACTATTTCTCCAAAATCATACAGCAGCTGTAAAATGCCACAAAGACACATTTTTTCTCTAACTACTACTTTCTTATCAATGATGACCCCCAGATCCACTTTGCTATTCACATCTATTGCTGGAGATTTCCACCCCTTCCCCTCTGGGTCCCTGCCTCACTCACCTCTGCTTACACACATCAGACTGCCATCTGGGCCCCAGGAAGCAGGAGTCCAAGATCAACCTGAAATGGCAGATCTGACCGCCCATCCCCATCCCACTTAAGGGTGACCTTTGATGGGCCTGAAACCCCAGGAATATTCTCTATCAGCAGGAGGATGAAATGTTTCTTTTGTTTTTCAATTTTATTGAAGTATAGTTGATGTACAATGTCATGTTAATTTCTGCTATACAGCAAAGTGATTCAGTTATACATATATACATTATTTTTCATATTCTTTTCCATTATGGTGTATCACAGGATATTGAATATAGTTCCCTGTGCTATACAGTAAGACCTTGCTGTTTATCCATTCTCAATGTAATAGTTTGCGTCTACTAAGCTTGATTCCACCACAGAGATGGCCTCAGTGAAAAACCACAATAGGGTGAGGGCCACAAATATGGTCATCCATACAGTGGGACCTCTCCTTCTGGAGCAAAAGTGCTATTACATGGACTTTGGCTGTATCCATTAAGATCATGGCTTTCAATCTGTCTCTCACCTTGGAAAATGTCACCAGCAGAGGTGTGATTTGGGGGGCAAGTTATTCAACCTCTCTGTGGATTTATGCTTTATATCTCTTGTAAAAAGAATACATACACATGCATGAATGAAGTAATTTAAGTCGTTTTAAGATATAGAAAGGCATTGGCAGGCTTTAGTACAGGATATTTTCACAGATGTCACTGTGCATACTAAATAAGAAATGTGTTCCAGTCTCAATTATTGTAGATTTACATAATGCAGTCCCAGCTGACCTTAGAATCACTTTATTTGGCAACCTCAAGAAAGCAATGCTTGTGTGCCTTTGGAACTGGCTGGATATCTGTTTTGTCTGACTGATAATTCAATTTACTCACTCTAAAAAAATGAAACTCCACATTAAGCATATCTATACTAAATGTTATGAAATCCTGCATCTAGAATCTGACTTCATTAGAATAGTAATAGAAAATATGCTTTTTAAAAAGTTTTATTTTTTGAAAAGGTAGTACATCCACATAGTACAATTTTCAAAAGTTCTGAAAGGATATACAGTTGTCTCCCTCCCATTCCTTCCCTCCAGCCACCCACTTCCCCTTCCCTTTCCCAGAGGTAATCAGGGTTCCCAGCTTCTCATATATCTTTCCAGAGATAGTTTATGCATATACACTCAATTATGTATTCACCATTCATTCTCCTTTTTACTTACAAATGGTAGCATATTATCCTCAGTATCCTGCACCTTGCTTTTCTAATAATGTATATTGGAGGTCATCCCACATCACTACACAAATGTTGTCCAAGTTCTCTTTAACCATTTTTCTTTTTTGTCTACCTAAAAGGTTGCTGTGCGAACATTCCATGATTTCAGGAGCCATGTGGAAAGCTTCCAATCTTTTGTTTTCACAAACAGTGCATCACTGAATACCTCTGTGTGTTCATCATTTTGTACATGCATGAGTATATACATTCCTAGAAGTGGAATTGCCGGCTCAAAAGCCATGTACATTTATGGTTTTGATTGCCTTGGAATCATTCCTCATTGAATAAGAGTTTTTCCTGGACTTGTTTGCTGGAAGTTCATGTAAGGGAAGAAATGGGGCCACATTCTAGGCAGATCAGAGTTTTTCTAACTGGAATTACTTTTGCATTTGGTAGGTTTTTCAGACTTGACTTTCCAGAGTCAGTAAATAGGGGCAGCTGTTGGGTTCTTCACAAGAACACTCCCTTCTCTTTCCCCAGCCCCTGCCAACTGCTCCTCTCATGAGTATAGACTACTTTCTGCAAATATGGCTTGTCTGAGCAATTCCTTGTTGAGGCCCCTGCCTGTCTCTCCTGAGACTCCAAATGGGTCTAGGAAACGTCCCACCTGCCCATGCTCTCTGTTACCATTGTTATGTATCTATTTGGTCTTGCACTCAGCCTAAAACTTGGCTAACAGTCCTTACCAGTGCTATCTCACATCTGCAGCCTTGACCACTCCTCTCTAGCCTTTGAAATCTCCTTGCACTGGTGCTTGATTTCCTCTGCCTCTGGCAGCCCTCTCATCAGGGTTTCAGCGATCTCCTAATTTTGTCAGATACAGAGATTACACGTCCACTTCTTTTTCTCCTAGTAGTTTTGGGCGAAGACTGAGATGGAAAGAAAAAAAGGCTGACTTTACTCCCCATATTTAAACCAGAAGTCAGAACATACTTTTAAAATGTTTACTTAAACTGACAAAACTTTCCTTCAGTGAAGATAACTGCATTGTTGACTCTCTAATGTGCAATGAGCTTAGACTTCCGGGTATGGCCTTTCCCATGGGCTTTCTTTCCTGTATGTGTTCTCTGATGTACAATAAGATTTGACTTTTGAGTAAAGGCTTTCCCACATTCTGTACACTTATAGGGTTTCTCTCCAGTATGAGTTCTCTGATGTACAGTGAATGTTGATTTTTCTCTGAAGGCTTTGCCACACTCTGTGCACGCATAGGGTTTCTCTCCTGTGTGTGTTCGCTGATGTATTATGAGCTGTGACTTCTGGCTGAAAGCTTTCCAACATACAGGACATTCATAGGGCTTCTCTCCTGTATGGATTCTCTGATGTATAATGAGCTTCGACTTTTCTCTGAAGGCTTTGCCACATTCATTACATTTATAGGGTTTTTCTTCTGTATGCGTTCTTTGATGTATAATGAGATATGATTTCTGGGAAAATGCTTTTTCACATTCATTGCATTCATAGGGCTTCTCTCCTGTATGACCTCTCTGGTGTAGCATGAGATAGGATTTCTGAGAGAATGCTTTCTCACATTCATTACATTCAAAGGGTTTCTCTCCTGAATGAGTTCTTTGATGTACACCAAGGTTTGACTTTTGGGTGAAGGTTTTCCCACACACATCACATTCATAGGGTTTCTCTCCCGTATGAGTTCGCTGATGCACAATGAGGGTTGACTTCTCGTTGAAAGACTTCCCACATTCCGTACATTTATGAGGTTTCTCTCCCGTATGAGTTCTTTGATGTATAATGAGAGTTGACTTATCACTGAAAGTTTTCTTACACTCATTACATTCATGGGGTTTCTTTCCTGTATGAGTACTATGATGTATAATTAGATCAAGCTTCTGTATGAAAGATTCCCCACATTTGGTGCATTCGTAAGTTTTTTCTCCTGTGTGGGTTTTCTGATGGACAATGAGGTTTGACTTCTGAGTGAAGGCTTTTCCACATTCATTACATTCATAAGGTTTCTCTCCCGTATGAGTCCTGTAATGTATAATGACAGTTGACTTTTCCCTGAAGGCTTTTCCACATTCTGGACACTCAAAGGGCCTCTCTCCTGTATGAGTTCTCAGGTGTATAATGAGCTGAGATTTTTGGCTAAAGGCTTTTCCACATTCTGTACATCCAAAGGGTTTCTCTCCTGTATGAGTCCTCCAATGTACAATGAGGTGTGACTTCTTGCTGAAGGTTTTCCTACATGCAGTACATTCAAAGGGTTTCTCTCCATTTTTAATTCTCTGATGTAGACTAAGACCTTTCTTTTGCCTGAGGGTCTTCCCACACTCTTTATATCCATAGGGTTTTACTCCAGGAGTTGTTTTCTCATACTCAGTATGGAAGAATAATTTTGCACATTCATTATCATGCTTCTTTCCTGCAGAGCTTCTACTAAATAAGTCTAAATTATCTACCATATTATATCCAAATGACTCAAATTTATGGGGCCTTTGTATTGAAGCAACAAGGTTTGTATTCAGATGAAGTATGTTTCCGAATTCATTATAGTCAAGGCCACTCTTGGTGGTAATTGTTTTCCTGTCAGGGAATCCAACTTGCATCAGATATTTATCTTGGTCATCCTGATGCTGTCTCTCAAACTGTTCATCAACCTGGCAGGCTTCTTCTAGAAAGAAGTACAATACACCATCTTTATACTTTGACATTATGGAATGGACCTTCTTTAGAAATGCCCTACCATATGAAAGCTGATACTGATATCTCATTTTATGAGTTCCTGGAGAATCACAGCCATCAAATCCTGTTCTTTTACTAAACTCCCACCTGCTAGCCTTTTTGTTACCCAAAACAATCTTACCCTAACATCTCAGTCTTTCTTACCTCTACTTTTACATCACTCTGGAGATATTATCACCCTTTATTTATCATATGAACTCTTAACTGTTCCTGACTTACATTATTTCCACCTAGACAGAAATACAACACTGTGACTTGTGGACTCAAATCTTACAACAATCCTGAAGCCCACATTCTCAGTAAATGAGAGAAATATCTAGAATAATTAGCCTTACAAAAACAAAGAAACCTAAATATCCTTGCCCAATTTGGATTCACCTTTGTATTCATCCAAGTTTGCATTCACAGTTCTTCAACACCACCTTCTGCTTCTGTCTACACTAATTCCACTAAAAACTCCGTCTATTATTAACTCCAAACCCTTCCTCATGTTCCGTCACTCACATAGCCCCGTCCTCCATATTTTGCTATATTCAGAATCTAGATAACTTTCAAGAAGCAGTTCAGTCTTTTCAAAAAAGCTTAATCTGATCTTCCTCAATAACTTTAACTTTCATTAACTTCTAAAGTAGTCAGTTATCTGTACCACTCATTTAGACAGTTAAAATTGCAAGGCCTTGCCTTTAATATACCATACTTCATCAATTATAAGATGCATATTATTCCACATTTTAAAACCTCTGAATCCAGATTCACCTTACAATCAATGACATGTCATAAATCGCTGGAAAATTTCATTTCTCAGTGGTGTGTCTTAAAACCAATGGTATCCTGGACAGTAAATACTTTTTGCACATACACTGAATTTTTATTTTTTGTAGTTTAATTTTCTTCTCACCTTTTCCTAAAATTTTATATGAAAAATTTCAAACATACAGAAAAGTTGAAAGAAGAGTACAATAACTACTCATATTACCACTTAGATTTAATAACAACATTTGAGAGTAATACTGAATTTTAAAAGGGATCATGCAGCTGTGGCTTCTCTTCCTATGACTTCCTTTCTTTCCATAGTAAAGCACTAGTTCTTAACTGAGAGTGAATATCATAATCATAAGAAAAGCTTTTACAAAATACATTCGATGGGACCCAAGCTCCACCAAGGATCTACTGAATCTGGACCTCCTTAGGTGGTTAAGAAGCAACATAGCACATGTGGCTAGGGTCATAAGTTCTCTAGGCCAGGATCAAATCCTGGATCAGACTTTTACATGTTCTGTGACCTTAGGCATATTAGCTAATCTATTTGCATCTTACTTTCACACCTGGAAAACAGGAATTATAACAGTGCCCACCGAAATGTAATGTTTATGTACAGCACTTCAAATGTTTACTAGAATAACAACTACCACTATTACAATACAGCTACTACTATTATGATTGAGTCACTACATTACTATAAAAAGAAGTAAGGACTATCTCAGTATATTTAACATGTTCTTGAATTAACTGAATAAAGAAGGTGTATAAAAATAAGCACAGTAGGCTAACATTTTTCTAAGGAGGAAACAAATATATAAGTATATATTTAAAATAATATAGGCTCATACTATAAAAAACAATGGAAGGATAAATCTTTAAATTTTAACAAATGGTTACCTATGGGGGAAGGAAGAGAGAGAGTAGGATGGAGAGGGAAAGAGGCTGGACTTCTTTGAATATACCTTGTTTTCTAGGTTTGATTTTATTTTCTAGGTTTGATTTTGGAACCAAGTTAATATTTTGCAAATATTTTATATACTCATAAAGCAAAATTGAAAATAAAAGGATTCCCTAATAGTAATAAATATCCCCTCATCTGTATTTCCTAACAACCATGCTAAAAAGTCTTGATTCTCAATGGCACCAACATGATTACCTCAATTGATTCAACCCACTATACACATTCAGCAATCTCAGAATAATATTAACAATATTACCATCAGATGTAAGATTAATAAATTAAAAACCTTTAAGTCCAGAATTTGATTTGGAAATATACATTTGAATACATGTCTTTCTCTTAAAAATCTTTGTTTACGTAGTTCCTAGCTATGTCAATGAAAAGGCCTGAGAAACAATTCCCTAACATCCAAACTGTGGTCACAAAACATTATTTACCACTAAAAAGAACCAAGGCTCCTTGGAGAAATGGCTGATTCCAGGGCAGAGAAAGGAACTGTATAATATGAGCCTGGAACATCTTGTAACAACAGAAAGCAAGGAAGCTACCAAAGCCTAGGGACCCAACTTGAAGGGGTTTCCACTGGCCAGAGATAGAGCAGTTTGATTTATAAAAAGGATAAGGCAATGGATCAAAACATAAAAGTGTTTAAATCCATAAGTCCATAAATGATACTCCAAAAAGACATACTAGGCTTTGAATGATGCTACAAAACCAACTCATTTTGAAAACTGATAAAGAAATGGAAAAATACATGTAACTCATATATAACCAAATACAGTTGACCCTTGAACAATGCAGGGGTTAGGGGCACTGACCTTCTGCACAGTTGAAAATCCAATTGTAACTTATAGTTGGCCCTCCATATAGGTAGTTTCTCCTCCTAGTCTGCGGTCCCACATCCGTGGATTTAACCAACTGCAGATCATCTAGCACTGTACCATTACCATTGAAAAACGCATATAAGTGGACTTGCACAGTTCAAACCTGTGTTGTTCAAGGGTCAACTGTAATAGATGGAGGGCAATCCCTCTTTATTGAAGTATTCCAGCTAATCAACAAAGAAGGAAAGTTCTTTACAGAAAAATGCCAACTTACAAATGTAGAAGGAATGATAGAAAATGCACCATTTTTCTAACCATCTTAGTAATAATTGATTCAGGCAAGAATCATCAGTGAATGTTAAAACCACCGGGTAAAAATTTTGGAGGAACAGGATATTCACACAGTTTGGCAGTTCCACAAAATGTTAACACAAACAGCTATCACATGGTCTAACAACTCCACTCCTATGTATGTTCTCAAAAGAAATGAAAATGTACATTTCAAAACTTCTACATGAATGTTCATAGCAGCATTATCTATAATACCCAAAAAGTGGAAATAACCTAAATGTCCATCAACAGATGAATGGATAAACAAAATGTGGAATATCCATACAATGAAATATCATTCCACCATAAAAAATGATGACACATGCTACAATATGGACAAACCTTGAAAACATGCCAAATGAAAGAAACCAGACATAAAATCCCACATTTTGTATGGTTCCATTTATAAGAAATGTCCAGAATAGGCAAAACTATAGAGATAGAAAGTAGATTAGTGCTTGCCAGGGGATGGGGGTTGGGGAATGGAGAGTGACTGATAAGGGATAGGAGTTTCTTTGGAGGGTGATGATAATGTTCTAGAATTAGATAGTGGTGATGGTTAGACAGTATATTCTGTGAATATAATAAACATCCTGAGTTTTTGAGTTTCACTTCAAAAGAGTGAATTTTATTGTATGTTAATTATATCTTAATAAAGCTGTTGTTAAAGAGAGAATCAAGATGCTTTAGGAGAACAAATCTCATAGGAATGTCTAAACTGGATGGAATCAGGTAACCCAATCTGGGATTAGAGCATTAGTGCCTAGGCCTGTGACTCATTTGGGCCTGGCTTCAGATGAGTAGTGGGAGGTAAGAACGATAGAACTGGCAGGGCATGGGGCCAGCGGACTGTCATTTACAAGACAACTTTATACAGGGAAATGGAGCTGTGCAGAAACTTATTGGTGAGCACCAACCTAAGGAGAGTGGTCTGGTGGGTGTAGGATAGGGGAGGGGGTGTCTTAGGTGTTCATGTCCCTGTCCTCCAACAACCATTCCTGAGATATTCCTGAAAGTCCTTTCACAGGTCCTCACCCCTGACTGACAAGCTGGGACCTCCTGTCCCCATAGCCTGAGTCAATCCCACTTACCTGGAAAGCTCCAAATTGGGATTTTTCCTTCTGGCAGGCATGGCTCTTCTACCTCCAATTTAAGGATGAGATCTGGTTTGGTAACCTGCTGCCCTGCTAATGAGAAATGATAGCAATACCTCCTTGGTCTTCAGAGCCTCTGAGAAAAAGGAAGGTGGAGTTTGGGGCAGTACAAGCGATATATCACTTGACACAATGGTCGTCAAACCAATTCAGCTGAGTTTTGAGTTCATAAACACCTTGTCAGGAAAGCAAAGGGGGAAAAGGAACTCTGATCCATGGAATTTAATGACAAACTCTTCAATCAGTTCAGAGGCCTTGGAAGTTTCCAAACTTGAGAAAGGAAAGGCGTTCTATTGGACAGAATAATCATAAACAGCAAAATTACCTGAGGAAGCCATTCTTACCCACAGAGACCAGGTTGCTGTAGGTCTCCAGCATCACATCTCTGTACAGGTTCCTCTGTGGAGGGTTCAGGTATTGCCACTCCTCCTGGGTGAAATCCACAGCCACATCCTCAAATGTCATGAGTCCCTATAATTGCACATTCTTTTATTCTAATATGCTTACCACTGGGTGATAAGGATGGAATGAATGTAGGGGAACTTCTGACTGGGTTTCCAGTTCATGATGATAATTTAATACAGGATGCCTATCAAGTTAGTGACCTACTCTGTGGGAAAAAAAAATCACAAGTCATGGTAGAGAAACTATTATATTAAATAACAGAATATTTAAGACAATGTGGCATTAGCACAAGGATAGATGGATAGACATATAGTCCAGTAGAACTAAAAAGATAATCCAAATATGTACGGACACCTGAGTTATGATAAAGTTGAAACTGCAAAACAGTAGTGACAGGATGATATTTTCAAGTAAATGTGGATGGGTTACCAGATGTCTATATGGGGACAAAAATGACATTTAACCCCCTAACTCTCACTATATACAAAAATCTGCTACAGGTAATTTGTAAATCTAATGTGAAAGGTAACACGATGAAGTGTCTGGAAAATAATATAGGAAAATGTTTTCATAAGCTTGGTGTAGGGAAAACATTCAAAAACAAGACATGAAAAGCACTACTCATAAAGGAAAAGACATACATGTTACAAGATTAAAAATACAGCAGTAAAGGCAACCTATAGATGGGGAGATTATCGGCAGCTTTCATAAGTGATAAAGCGTTCTGATCTGGAACATATAAAATAACCCCTACAAATCAAAAGACATACAAACAATGCAGAAAAATAGACGAGATGTGAATAGATACTTCACTAAAAGGAAAAAATAAACATATGGACATATGTTCTATGAACATAAGAAAATATACCCAACCCTGTTAGCACTCAGGTAAATGAAAATTTAAGCCACATTGAGACACCACTTGGCACCCACCAGAAACATTATAATTATATGACTAAAATGCCATAAGATGTGGCTTCCCTGGTGGTGCAGTGGTTGAGAGTCCGCCTGCCGATGCAGGGGATACGGGTTCGTGCCCTGGTCCGGGAAGATCCCACATGCCGCGGAGCGGCTGGGCCCACGAGCCATGGCCGCTGAGCCTGCGCATCTGGAGCCTGTGCTCCGCAACGGGAGAGGCCACAACAGTGAGAGGCCTGCGCACTGCAAAAATAAATAAATAAATAGATAAATAAAATGCCATAAGATTGTGTTGAAATGGGAACTCGCACACGCTGTTAGTAGGAATGTTAAAAACTGGTATAACTGCTTGGGAAAACAGTTTGGCATTATTTACTAAAGTTAATGATTTGCAAACACTATGACCCAGAAATTCTACTCTTAGGTGCACACTTTAGAGAAAATCATGCACGTGTGCTCTAGAAAACAAGTAGGATGTTCACAGAAGCACTATTTCTAATACTAAGTTGTGGGAAAAATCCAAATGTCCCTCAAAAATACAGTAGGTAAATTGTGGCACAATCTTTCAAAGGAATACTATGTGGTAATGAAAAGGAATGAACTACAGCTGCATATCCAACATAGATGAATGTCACAATTGTACTAATGAGCAAAAGAATCCAGCCACAAAAGAGCACATACTGCATAATTCTATTTATATACAGTAAGAGAACAGGCAAGCCTAATCCATGATGTCAGAAGTTAGGAGAGTGATTACATTTGAGGCTGATATTGATTGAAAGAGGGTATGAAGGGGGATTTAGGTCGTGATTTATGTTATAATCTTCACGTTGACCTGGGGGTGGCTCCACAGTGTGTCCACTTTGTGATAATTCATCAAGCTGTACACTTATAAACTGTACTTCATGTATGTTATAATTAAAGGTACTTTATATCTTTATACTTAAAATTATTTTTGACAAATGCAAAGGCACTTTAATGGAAAATGGGAGTTCCCAGTTCAACAAATGGTGTTGGAACAACTGGATATCCATATGCCAAAAAATAAAAATAAAAAAAGAACTTCAATCCATATCTCCAACATATATAAAAATTAACTCAAAATGGATCACAGACCTACATGTAAAATCTAAACCTATAAAATTTTTAGAAGAAAATATAAGAGAAAATCTTTTTAACCTTAGGTTTACCAAGTATTTCTTTGATGTGACACCAAAATTCAAAAGACACTGTTAAAAGAATAAAAAGCCATGGAACAGGAGAAAATATTTACAAATCATATACCCGACAAAGAAGCTGTATTGAGAATACATAAGAACTAGAACTCTCAAAACTGAAAAAAAAAAAAAGCAAAAGAGACATACTTTACCAAAGATATATAAATGGGAAATAAGCACATACAAAGATGCTCAACATCATTAGCCATGAGGAAACTACAAATCAAAACCACAATGAGCTACCACTACATACATATCAGAATGGGAAAAGAAACTGACAATGCCAAGTGCTGGTGATGTGGAACAACTGGAAGTCTCATTTATCATAGATAGGGATGCAAATGGAACAGCCACTTTGGAACAGTTTTCTAGTTTCTTATGAAGTTAAGCATATACTCCCATAGGACCTGCAATCCCACTCACAGGTATATTTACCCAAGTGGAAAGAAAACTTATGTAAACCCAAAAACCTGTACATGAACATTTATATAGCAGGTATATTTGTAATCACCAAAATATGGAAACAACCCAAATGTTTTTCAACCAGTGAGTGAAAAACAAACTGTAATCTATACAATGTAATACTACTCAACAAGAAAACTGAAAGAACTAATGATACATGCAACAACATGGGTGAACCTCAAATGTATTACCCTAAGTGAAAGAAGCCAGACTCAACAAGCTACATACTGTATTATTCCATTTATATAACATGGGAAAGGCAAAACTATAGAGACCAAAAATATATCAGTGATTACAAGGGGCCAGGGTGCGGCCAGGGGTTGACTACAAAGGGGAAATACAGTTGACCCTTGACAACACAGATTGACAATCTGACAACACAGATTTGAACTACATGGGTCCACTTATATGCAGATTTCTTTCAGTAAATATATTGGAAAAATTTTTGGAGATTTGCAACAATTTGAAAAAACCCACAGATGAATTGCATAGCCTAGAAATATTGAAAATATTAAGAAAAATTTAGGAATGTCATGAAAGCATAAAATATATGTAGATACTATTCTATCCTTACATAGGCATATGGTGATATTTATATAAAATTAATAATGTGTTAGTTTTCCTACTATTTTATAACTTTGCTTTCAAAGAATTTTATTACCATACAGTATGCCCTTGTCTCTCATAATTGGAGAAACTGCTTATCAGCCTATCATCACAGGTAAGTGGGTTTTTAAAAAATATAACAATGTTTCCAATACTGTATTATGAATATGACTGTAATACTGTATGCCATAAAATTATATAACCATTCATTAGTATATAGGCTAAGCTACCATGAAGCAATCATATCGACTACACTATGCTACCATAAAGCAATCATATTGCTGCTTCGTTATCAATGTATAAATCGTTATAACTGTAAATAAATATGAATTTTTCATATTATCTTTTCATTGTTGATATCGTGTTAATAATCTGTATAACATCTACAGTATTTTGTATCATATAAGACAATATTAATGTAGGTACTGACAGACGTGATTCATCTTGTAAAC
The DNA here is from genome assembly GCF_003676395.1 of Aethalodelphis obliquidens. Taxonomy (NCBI): domain Eukaryota; kingdom Metazoa; phylum Chordata; class Mammalia; order Artiodactyla; family Delphinidae; genus Aethalodelphis; species Aethalodelphis obliquidens. Next base: position 9,122,185 of record NW_020838015.1, read on the forward strand.
AGACGACACAAACTTAAGTATCGACAAATACAGTGCAGTACTGAACATGTATTTTCTCTTCCTTATGATTTTCTTAATGACATTTCCTTATCTCTAGCTTACTTTATTGTAAGAATACAGTATTTAATACATATAACATACAAAATATGTGTTAATAGACTGTTTATGTTATTGGTAAAGCTTTTGGTCAACACTAGGCTATTAGCAGTTAAATTTTGACGGAGTCCAAAGTTATACGTAAATTTTCAACTGTGCAGGGAGCTGGAACCACTAAGCCCCGAGTTTCCAAGGGTCAACTGTATTGGGAGGCGATAGAACTGTTCTACATCTTCATTGTGGCAGTGTCAAAACTTGCAGAGTTTGCCAAAAGATGCAGAACTGTACACTGAAGGCCTATTTTACTGTATACAGATTATACCTTAATTTTTTATTAAAATAATTAAGGTTCCTCCAGGTAATTTGGAATAACTTCACCTGTTAAAGGTGAAGTAGTTAAATCCAAATCTCTTCACATATCCTCCAAACAACTATACAGATCAATATGAAGAACAAATAAAACTACACATAACCTATACCTTCAGTATAACTTATAATAGAAAATAGAGAGTACTATACACATTTCTAATTACCTATGATTGAAAAACAAATACCAAATTCCAGCTCAGCTGGCTTTCAAATTACTGCCACAAACCTTTCTGGAGAGTGAGAAGGGTATGAAGAAAACAGTCAAGAGAACAGAGAGGGGAGCAGAGAACCTAAGAATGAGCTGAAATCAAAGCTTAGAAAGAGAAAATCTACCATAAGTATAAAAACACTGAAAAGTGGGCTAGATCAGTCACAGCACCAGCTATAAGAACGGTATATGGGACCCAAGGTGGCAGTCACAAAAAAGCATCACCTCCAAGGGAGCAGATGATAAAAAGGAATGAGGAAGAACCATGTGGAGATTGGGTTGTAAAGGGGAAAAGCTAGAGGGGGAAACTGAAGGTCATGTGAGACAAAAAATGACCTAAACAAACTAAAACAAGTCAGAGCACACACAAGGGGCCCCTCCACAGTGCCAAAAGAAAGTCTCCATTAAGGGAACTGCAGTTTGCCTCACTGACAAAAGAGGGGGCTCTTGAGCCAAGAATCGTGCAAGTCACCACAACCTCCAACAGTCCTTAAAAAGATGAAAACAGTGTGCATCCATTCAAAGCTTGAGAACAACAGAAAATGAGAAAATATTTCAGGTGATAAGAAATTCACCCCACAATGGCATTAGCAAAATGACAGAGTAGGCAGCTCCCAGCCCTTAGCTTCTCTCCCACTACCACCCCAAAAATGAAAATTAAAAAGCAAAAAAGTGTCAGACCCAACTTTGTCAAAACTCTGGAAAACAAAGGTTTGCAGTAACCACATGGAATCAAGAAAAAGGCAACTTAAAAGACATCAGGAGGGCTTCCCTGGTGGCGCAGTGGTTGAGAGTCCGCCTGCCGATGCAGGGGACGCAGGTTCATGCCCCAGTCCGGGAGGATCCCACATGCCGCGGAGCAGCTGGGCCTGTGAGCCATGGCCGCTGAGCCTGTGCTCCGCAACGGGAGAGGCCACAGCAGTGAGAGGCCCGCGTACCGCCAAAAATAAATAAATAAATAAAAGACATCAGGAAGACTTCATGGCATATTTACTTGCCCGTCTCCTAAGAGACAACAGTCTTGAAGCAGCAGCAGCCAATGTTCCCCATGTGGGACCCCCAACCCCTAATTCTAAAGGAAGCAGAGCAGACCTTATTCACAAATTAGTGTGTGTCTGTTCTAACCTGTCTGGGGCTACCAGAAAGACTGATGCAAGGTGCTCCTCTCTGTTTCACCTAACTCTGAACTCAGGCCAGAAAGCAGTAGGCATTGCTCTTAAAGGCTGCAAGGCAAACTAACAATCCAAAGATGCCTGGGGCAAAAGATTACAGTCCAGACAGACAACAGACTGCCTAAGGCCTGAGAGGAAATACTGGGGGGGGGATCCTTTGGGAAATTAGGACATTCAAAAGCACCCATGTACAGGGGAATGTAGAAAGCCACACATATGCCCAGGATAAGACTCATGCTCACAAGAGACCTTAGAAGACTCTAACTGCTCTAATTCTTCCTGAGCATAGAAAAATGAAAAGCTTCCAAATTTGTACGAGAACTGAGTATAAATTTGACACATAAACTCATTTAAGGTTGTACAAAATAGGAAAATGCAGACTAATCTCACTTATGAACAACAGTGCAAAAAATCCTAAATAAAATACAGTTAACCCTTGAACAACATGGGGGTTAATCTACGTATAACTTATAGTCAGCCCTCCATATCAGTGGTTTTCCACATCTGTGGATTCACCAAACCTGGACTGTGTAGTACTGAAGTATTTACTATTGAAAAACATCCACATATAAGTGGACCCAAACAGTTCAAACCCATGTTGTCCAAGGGTCAACTGTGTAAGCAAAAGGAATAGATCCACATGACCAATTAAAATTTATTCCAGGCATACAATGATAGTTCAATATTAGAAGATTCATTAACATAAATCACCATTAAACAGACCTAAAGAGAAAACTTACATGATTAATCTAATTAATATAAGAAATGCTGATACAAAAATATTGAAACAGAATTCAATACCCAATCCCAATTTAAAAAAAAAACAGTAAAGATTAGAATAAATGGTAATTTCCTTAAAATAACCAGATAGGAAGGAAGGGAGGGAGGGAGGGAGGGAGGGAGAGAGAGAGAGAGAGAGGGAGGGAGGGAGGGAGGGAAGGAGGGAGGGAGGGAGGGAGGAAGGTAGGAAGGAAGGAAGGAAGGAAGGAAGGAAGGAAGGAAGTTTTACATAGGGGCCTTGAGTCACCATGAATAGCATAACGATGTAAGTTTAGGTGGGGGCTGGCCACACCAGGAAGATCAACCACATGATTTAGGGTGGGGGCTTTGGGTCACTCCCAGAGGGGCTGGAGACAGACAGCAGCCACATGGACAATCATGCCTATAAAATGAAGCCCTAATTAAAAACTCTGGGGGACTTCCCTGGTGGTCCAATGGCTAAGGCTCCACGCTCCCAATACAGGGGACCCAGGTTCGATCCCTGGTCTTGGAACTAGATCCCACATGCCGCAACTAAAGATCCTGCAGGCTGCAACTAAAAGATCCTGCATGCGGCAGTGAAGATCCCGAGTGCCACAACTAAGACCTGGTGCAGCCAAAATAAATAAATAAGTAAATGTTTACAAACAAACAAACAAAAAACTCTGAACACCAAGGATCACAAGAGCTTCCCTGGTTGACAGAACTCCATGTGTACTATCACACATCAATGCCAACCACACAAAGTCATGCACCCTGACTCCATGAGGAGAGAAAAATGGAAGCTCCATGTTTGGTACTTTCTGGGGCTCTGCCCTATGTACTTCTTCCCTTGGCAGGTTCCAATCTGTATCCTTCCCCTGTAAAAAGCCATAACCATGAGTATAACAGTTTTCAGTGAGTTCTGTGAGTCCCTCCAGTGAATTGTCAAACCCAAGGGTGACCTTGGGGACCCCCAAACTTGTAATTGGTGTCAGAAGTGAGGGTGGTCTCTTATTGGGACAGTTCCCTCTAACTTCAGAGTTGTCCAACTCTTCATAGATAGAATGACAGAAAGTCACAAACATGTAGTTATCCCTAAGTTATTTTATAAATTTCATGTGATCCCAATTTAAAAAACAAGCTTTTTAATGGTACTAAACAAGGTAGTACTAAAGATCATATCAAAAAATAAATGTGCAACAATAGCTAGAAAAGTCTGGAAAAGAAAAACTGTGAGGAAGGGAGTAGCCCTACCAAATACCAGAACATACTCTGATACAGGCATTCTCTTAAAGCACAGGGTGAAAGACACACTTTTTAATAAGTGGTGCTGGGTCAACTGGAAAGCAATTTGGGAAAGGCTAAATTGGATCCATACCTCATTACATACACAAGTATAAACACCAAATGGATCGGGGGCTAAATGTAAAAAACGGAAACCAAACAAAGTACTAGAAGAAAGCATGGGTGAATGTCCATATAACCTGAATGGAGGGAAAGACTTTCTAACTATGAATAAAAATTCAGATGTAATAAAAGATTAATAAATACAACCACAAAAATATAAAAACACTTTGGTAAGTCCAAAGACAAATGACAAACCAGTGGGGGAAATCTGTTGCAACATATATCACAAATAAAGATTGTTGTAACATATATCACAGATAAAGATTAATATCCTTAATATATAAAGAACTCTTAAAAATCAAAGGGAAAAGAAGAACAAATATGTGATAGAAAATTAGACAAAAAATATAAGACAATTAACAAGAGATATAAAAATGGCTCTTATAGATATTTTATTTATTTTTTGGCTGCACTATGAGCTTGCAGGATCTTAGTTCCCCAACTAGGAACTGAACCTGGGGTCATGGCAGTGAAAGCGCCGAGTCCTAACCACTGGATCGCCAGGGAACTCCTGTAAACGGCTCTTAAATATATGAAATTACATTCAACTTTACTCATAATAATAGTAATGCTAATTAAAACTATACAGACATACCTTTTCTTACCTAGCAGATTAGAAAAACTTAAAAGCCAGACAATATACTCTGTTGGTACAGCCATAGAGAAATAGGTACTATCACACATTGTTGGTGGGAATGTTAAACAGTACAACCCTTATGGAAGGGAATTTAGCAATATCTAATAAATTGTGTTTACCCTTTGACCTATCAATGCCACTTGTAGGAATTTACATAGAAGATATACTTGCACAAAAAGGAAACAACATATGCACAATATATTTCATTTCAGCATTATTATTTATTTTTTTTTTTTGCGGTACGCGGGCCTCTCACTGTTGTGGCCCTCTCCCATTGCAGAGCACAGGCTCCAGACGCACAGGCTCAGTGGCCATAGCTCACGGGCCCAGCCACTCTGCGGCATGTGGGATCTTCCCGGACCGGGGCATGAACCCGTGTTCCCTGCATCGGCAGGCGGACTCTCAACCACTGTGCCACCAGGGAAGCCCCAGCATTATTCTTAATTACAAAATACTGAAACAACGAAAATTCACATGTATATAGGAGAATGGTTGAACAAACTGGTACATCCACTAATAGAATACTATACAGCTATAAAAATGAACGAGTCACATAAACAGAACAATCCAAAGTTCGTATGAAATCACAAAAGACCCTGAATAGACAAAGCAATCTTGAGAAAGGACAACAAAGCTGGCAGCATCACACACCCTAATTTCAAACTATATTACAAAGCTATAGTAATCAAAACAGTATGGTACTTGCATAAAAACAGAACATAGATCAATGGAACAGAATAGAAGGCCCAGAAATAATCCCATGCATAAATGGTCAATTAATTTATGACAAAGGAGCCAAGACTATACAATGGGGAAAAGACAGCCTCTTCAATAAATTCTAAAATAAACTGTGTTGGGAAAACTGGACAGCCACATACAAAAGAATGAAACTGGAGCACTATCTTATACTATGTGCAAAAATTAACTCAAAATGGATTAAAGACTTGAACATAAGACCCCAAACCATAAAATTCCTAGAATAAAACATAGGTAGTAAGCTCCTTGACACTGGTCTCGGTAATGATTTTTTTTTGGATTTGACACCAAAAGCAAGGCAACAAAAGCAAAACTCAACAAATAGGACTACATTGAAAAAAAAGAGCTTCAGTACACCAAAGGAATCCATCAACAAAATGAAAAGGCAACCTACCAGATAGGAGAAAACATCTGCAAATCATATAATTGATAAGGGGTTAATATCCAAAATATATAAAGAACTCACATAACTCAGTATCAAAAAAACGAACAACCCAATTAAAAAATAAGCAGAGGGGGTTTCCCTGGTGGCGCAGTGGTTGAGAGTCCGCCTGCCGATGCAGGGGACATGGGTTCGTGCCCCGGTCTGGGAAGATCCCACATGCCGCAGAGCGGCTGGGCCTGTGAGCCATGGCCGCTGAGCCTGCACGTCTGGAGCCCGTGCTCCACAAAGGGAGAGGCCACAACAGTGAGATGCCCGTGTACCGCAAAAAAAAAAAAAAAAAAGCAGAGGACCTGAATAGACATTTTTCCAAAGAATACATACAGATGGCCAACAGGAACATTAGAAGATGCACTAATCATCAGAGAAATGCAAATCAAAACTACAATGACCTATCATCTCACACCTGTCAGAATGGCCATTATCAAAGAGACAAGCAATAGCAAGTGTCAGCAAGGATGTGGAGAAAAGGGAATCCTTGTGCACTGTTAGTGAGAATGTAAATTGGTGCAGCCATTAGGGAAAACAGTATACAGGTCCTTCAAAAAATTAAAAATAGGGCTTCCCTGCTGGCGCAGTGGTTGAGAGTCTGCCTGCCGATGCAGGGGACACGGGTTCGTGCCCTGGCCCGGAAGGATACCACATGCCACGGAGCGGCTAGGCCCGTGAGCCATGGCCACTAAGCCTGTGTGTCCGGAGGCTGTGCTGCACAATGGGAGAGGCCACAACAGTGAGAGGCCCGCGTACCGCAAAAAAAAAACAATTAAAAATAAAATACCATATGATCCAGCAATTCCACTTCTGGGTATTTATTCAAAAGGAAACAAAAACACTGACTGGAAAAGATATTTGCACCTTCATGTTCACTGCAGCATTATTTCCAATAGCCAAGACAAGGACTCAACCTAAGTGTCCATGGCTGGATCAATGGATTAAGAAAATGTGATAAGGAGGCTAGGAAGATGGCGGAAGAGTAAGATGCGGAGATCACCTTCCTCCCCACAGATACACCAGAAATACATCTACACGTGGAACAACTCCTACAGTACACCTACTCAAGGCTGGCAGAAGACCTCAGACCTCCCAAAAGGCAAGAAACTCCCCACGTACCTGGGTAGGGCAAAAGAAAAAAGAATAAACAGAGACAAAAGAATAGGGACGGGGCCCACACCAGTGGGAGGGAGCTATGAAGGAGGAAAGGTTTCCACACACTAGGAAGGCCCTTCACAGGCAGACTGCGGGTGGCGGAGGGGGGAGTTTCGGAGTCACGGAGGAGATCACAGCCACAGGGGTGCGGAGGGCAAAGCGGAGAGATTCCCGCACAGAGGAGCGGTGCCAACTGGCACTCACCAACCCGAGAGCCATCTCTGCTCACCCGCCGGGGCGGGCGGGGGCTGGGAGCTGAGGCTTGGGCTTCGGAGATCGGATCCCAGGGAGAGGACCGGGGTTGGCGACGCGAACACAGCCTGAAGGGGTTAGTGCACCCCTTCAGTGCACTAACCGGGAGGGAGTCCAGGAAAAGGTCTGGACCTGCCGAAGAGGCAAGAAACATTTTCTTCCCTCTTTGTTTCCTGGTGCGCGAGAAGAGGAGATTCAGAGCGCCGTTTAAAGGACCTCCAGAGACGGGCGCGAGCCACGGCTATCAGCACAGACCCCAGAGACGGGCATGAGACGCTAAGGCCACTGCTGCCACCACCAAGAAGCCTGTGTGCGAGCACAGGTCACTATCCCCACCTCCCCTAACGGGAGCCTGTGCAGCCCGCCACTGCCAGGGTCCCGTGATCCAGGGACAACGTCCCCGGGAGAACGCATGGTGCGCCTCAGGCCGGTGCAACGTCAGACCGGCCTCTGCCGTCACAGGATTGCCCTGCATCCATGCCCCTCCCTCCCCCCGGTCTGAGTGAGCCAGAGCCCCTGAATCAGCGGCACCTTTAACCCCGTCCTGTCTGAGCGAAGAATAGACGCCCTCCGGCGACCTATATGCAGAGGCAGTGCCAAATCCAAAGCAGAGCCCCGGGAGCTGAGCGAACAAAGAAGAGAAAGGGAAATTTCTCCCAGCAGCCTCAGGAGCAGTGGATTAAATCTCCACAATCAACTTGATGTACCCTGCATCTGTAGAATACATGAATAGACAACGAATCATCCCAAATTGAGGAGGTGGACTTTGAGAGCAAGATATATTATTTTTTCCCCTTTTCCTCTTTTTGTGAGTCTGTATGTGTATGCTTCTGTGTGAGATTTCGTCTGTATAGCTTTGCTTTCACCATTTGTCCTAGGGTTCTGTCCATCCATTTTTTGTTTTTTTTTTACTTAAAAATTTTTTCTTAATAATTATCTTTTATTTTAATAACTTTATTTTATTTTATCTTACTTTATTTTATTTTATTTTATCCTCTTTCTTTCTCTTTCTTCCATCCTTTCTTCCTTCCTTCCTTTCTTTCTTTCTTTTCTTTCTTTCTTTCTACTTTTTTTCCCTTTTATTCTGAGCCGTGTGGATGAATGGCTCTTGATGCTGCAACCAAGAGTCAGTGCTGTGCCTCTGAGGTGGGAGAGCCAACTTCAGGACACTGGTCCACAAGAGACCTCCCAGATCCATGTAATATCAAACAGTGCAAATCTCCCAGAGATCTCCATCTCAACACCAACACCCAGCTTCACTCAACGACCAGCAAGCTACAGTGCTGGACACCCTATGCCAAACAACTAGCAACACAGGAACACAACCCCACCCATTAGCAGGGAGGCTGCCTAAAATCATAATAAGGCCACAGACACCCCAAAACACACCACCAGATGTGGAACTACCCACCAGAAAGACAAGATCCAGCCTCATCCACCAGAACACAGGCACTAGTCCCCTCCACCAGGAAGCCTACACAACCCACTGAACAACCTTAGCCACTGGGGACAGACACCAAAAACAACAGGAACTACGAACCTGCAGCCTGCAAAAATGAGACCCCAAACACAGTAAGATAAGCAAAATGAGAAGACAGAAAAACACACAGCAGATGAAGGAGCAAGATAAAAACCCACCAGACCTAACAAATGAAGAGGAAATAGGCAGCCTACCTGAAAAAGAATTCAGAATAACAATAGTGAAGATGATCCAAAATCTTGGAAATAGAATAGAGAAAATACAAGAAACATTTAACAAGGTCCTAGAAGAACTAAAGAGGAAACAAGCAACGATAAACAAAACAATAAATGAAATTAAAAATACTCTAGGGCTTCCCTGGTGGCGCAGTGGTTGAGAGTCCGCCTGCTGATGCAGGGGACACGGGTTTGTGCCCCGGTCTGGGAAGATCCCACATGCCGCAGAGCGGCTGGGCCCATGAGCCATGGATGCTGAGCCTTCACGTCTGGAGCCTGTGCTCTGCAACAGGAGAGGCCACAACAGTGAGAGGCCCGCATACCGCAAAAAAAAAAAAAAAAAAAAACCAACTCTAGATGGGATCAATAGCAGAATACCTGAGGCAGAAGAATGGATAAGTAACCTGGAAGATAAAATAGTGGAAATAACTACTGCAGAGCAGAATACAGAATAAACAATGAAAAGAACTGAGGAAAATCTCAGAGACCTCTGGGACAACACTGAACGCACCAACATTCGAATTATACGGGTCCCAGAAGAAGAAGAGAAAAAGAAAGGGACTGAGAAAATATTTGCAGAGATTATAGTTGAAAACTTCCCTAATACGGGAAAGGAAACAGTTAATCAAGTCCAGGAAGCAAAGAGTCCCATACAGGATAAATCCAAGGAGAAACACACCAAGACACATATTAATCAAACTGTCAAAAATTAAATACAGGGCTTCCCTGGTGGCGCAGTGGTTGAGAGTCTGCCTGCCGATGCAGGGGACAAGGGTTCGTGCCCCGGCCCAGGAAGATCCCACATGCCACGGAGTGGCTGAGCCCGTGAGCCACGGCCGCTGAGCCTGCATGTCCGGAGCCTGTGCTCCACAACGGGAGAGGCCACAACAGCGAGAGGCCCGCGTACCGCAAAAAAAAAAAAAAAATTAAATACAAAGAAAACATATTAAAAGCAGCAAGGGAAAAACAACAAATAACACACAAGGGAATCCCCATAAGGT